>NC_059139.1:16332803-16635833 GCF_020740605.2 Lemur catta | reverse complement strand
CTGAAGGAAGAGGACCACCGTATGAGGAAGAGACTAGAGGTTTTCCATATTTCTCACACCTCACCAGCATGGTTAGGCATCAAGAGAGGACATATATGGTGAGACAACTCTTTGTTGCTATTTTCTCACAATGGTATAAGCTCCTAAAAACAAAAATTACCTTTTTCATCTTTATATCACCTATGCCTAGTGCTGGGCTGGATTGATGTTTGCTAAATGATTAGCAGATATGTGAATGTCAGCATGGATCCATAGGTTCAGTGCTAACAAGATTCATAGAGTTCTAAGTATTTGAGAGAAGAGAAATAATCATAATTTAAGTCTTTGGCACAAATTGTAGTAGTAAGTGTTTCAAAAATTAGAATGTTTTAGGCAAAGGACACATCATATTTGGTTTATTTTCTTATGTGACAACATTTTCATTTAGTTAAATACAGAGTCCAGTGTAATATAAATCTGTGTTTCTCCTGGTCATGTATGTTCAAAGATTTGTTAGTATCTGTAGCATTAACAGTATGATAGTGGCAGTTATTAGGAAATCAACTACATGACTAATCATGGCTGACCGCTCAGCCCATTGCAAGTTGAGCACATCCAAGGCTAGTATATTAGTGAAATTATAGAGTGTATGAGAAAACAGTGAAAAGACTGAGATTATTAAACAGTAGGATCATGATTTGTATTAAAAAACAAAATAAGAGTAGCAGATAAACATTTCAGGAAGTCATAAAAGTAATTTTTAGATTCAAAAACTTTTGTTTATGCTGCTCATATAGGTTCTCTAGTTTCTTCCAACCTGGAATTAAGATGTTTCTCACACATAACAGTATATTACAAAAACAAACAAACAAATGCTGGATCTGGACTGTCATTTACCATAATCCTTTATATGCTTACAAGTGACTTGTTATTGGTTTTTCCCTTTCTGCTTACCAATGCAATGTAACAATATTTATATAATATTTTAAACAAAAGAATTTTGAGTCTTAAGTCAATTGTATTTAAATAAAAGCTGATACTTTGAGCACTCACTATCTGCTTAAATATTTTTCTTTCTTTTGTGCAAGGCTCACAGCTATGTTAGGGCTTACTGTTCTATGCCTTAATAAAATTAATCACTGATTTTTTTGTTACACTCAGTACACTTGTAACAATGCTTGTTTCAAGTCTCTTTTGAGGATTATAAATGTCATTAGGACAAAATATCTACCTTTTGGTGTAATGCAAGAGGCCTATTACACATTAACTACTTGTTTTTGTATGATCAACTGGTGCTTATCTTGAAGTCATGAAGGTAATCCAAAGGATAAATGCAACACAAAACCAACCAAATAGTTTATAAAGTAATTGAGTAAGGCATCACAAAGAAAATGTACTCGCAAGCTGGTGTAAAGACCACTTTTTTAATAAAGGTAGAAAAATGATAATTTAGGAAAAAGAAAAAAGTTAATTCTTCTCAGAAGATGTTTAAGTGGGGAATTTTAGTAGATTCAAAGAGCAGAATTTCAATAGGCAAAGTGTGCAACAGTGTTCTAAGCTAAACGTACCACAAGTGAAGGATCAACCTTGTCCACTGTAATTTAACATTGGATTAACATTTAAACATTGGATTAACTTTATACATTGGATTAACTTTATACATTGGATAAATGGGAGTTTATGTTGTAGAAGCATCTTTAAGTCCGTATCAGATTTAAAAGGGTAATGAATAACCAGTTAAGCAATATATACTTGCTTCCTTCATCTTTTGAAAGCTAAAAGTTGTTTTTTCTTTTTAAATGGAATCGGGAGTTGGGAGCATATTGATCAGAGATACATACTTAGGTGATAAATAGCAACTAAGTATTACTTTACCTCTTTTATTTCTAGAATCATTTTTGTATTAAAATGATAATTCTTTTTTCTATTTTTACTTTATTTCCATATTCTATCATGTGATAATTAAATATAAATGATTCAAAATTAACTTAACATATCCACTTAGAAAATGATCGCTAACCAGTGTTAAATTTCTGAAGCTTCAATATTAAAATCTAGTTAAATTTCACTCTTTGCCTTTAGGCAACACAGTTGAAGAAAGGCTAGTCCAGAACTTTGACTATGCCTCTATGACATAATTGTACCATATTTTTATAATTTTAAATGATTTGTAAAATGTTCACAAATATGACTAATTATATGATTTTGTTTCTTCCATTAAATATCTTCCAAACTATTCTTATTATTACTTTTTCTCTCTGTTATTTCACTTTCTTTAATTTTTATTTTTATTTTTATTTTTTTGTGAGGCAGGTTCTCACTCTGTTACCAGGCTAAAATGTGGTGGCGTCATTGTAGCTCACTGCAACCTCAAACTCCTGGGATCAAGAGATCCTCCTGCCTCAGCCTCTCAGGTAACTGAAACCACAGGTATGTGCCACCTGTAGCTCTGGCTTATTTTTCTATTTTTTGTAGAAACGGGTTCTTGCTATTGCTCCGGCTGGTCTCCAACTCGCCTCGACCTCTGAAAGTGCTAGGATTAGAGGGATGAGCCACTGTGCCTGGCCTCACTTCCCTTTCATTTTATATTTTATAGTTTGGAGATACCCAGGTCAGAGATTGAAAAAATTAAATAAACAAATTATCAACAATGATCAAAATTGGCAGTCAAGTTTTTGTGCCACTGCCTTGTGTACCAAGTACAGACATTCTGCTGATTCCAAAGATTCTTGTGTGAGTTTATGAGTGGTGATAAAACTACTTAATGTATGCTTTAATGTGAGTTTTAATTTCTTACACAGTGGAACATAAAAATTTGAACTCTCTAAAATAAACATTATAGACTTATTTTCACCCAAGGACAAGTTCTAAACTCAGGAGGCACCCAAATATCGAATCATGATGTAATGATAATAAATGTATATTTATATGGCATACTTGTTAATATGAATAGGCCAATTCCTACAGAGCAGAGCTTCCTGTGTTTTTAGAATAGCCTCATGAGAAAATATATTTTTGCAAGAATGCTAAAATTATAAGCATGATTAAAACATTATCCTTTATTTAAGAAAGCATTATTGTCAGAAAATATTTATAATGTTTCTTATGGAATATGTTATATGTATAATCTCAAAAGAAGACATGCAAGTCTAAAATGCAATTCTTTGTTCAGGAAATAGATTCTAGATTAATTTAAATTTGAGTCATAGGATAGAATCTGTTTATTTTTCATGTATATTGGTCAAGGGAGGTTGGTCAGAGATTTTACTCATATCCAATTAAAGGCCAATAGAGAGATAATCTAGACAATTTTCTGACTATTGAACTCATCTCATGGTTATTAATTGTTTGTATCACTATTTTGGATATATAAACAGAGATTTCACAATAGTAGTTTGTTCTATAAATTTGAAAATAAGTACCGTGAATATTTTAATAACATTTAACAGGGAAGGCCTTCAGGGTTCATAAGGAGTAATTATGCTAATAAACCTCTTTAAATTTCAAAGTAGATGAAATAAACATGCATTTTTACATTGTAGTATTTTAACTCATGTTCAGTAGGAAATCTTAAATTTCATGAGTAAAAATAACCAATTATTTCACCATATATTCCTAGTTTATTGTTTAATAGTAATAAATATTATATATATATATACATATATATATGGGTAGATAGAATAATAGGGCAATTTTTCCAATGATAACAATATAGAGGAAATTCTTAAATACATTCATGAAATTGAATCATTTTAGTAGGCTTAACTCTTCATTTTTATCAGAATAAACCAATAATTATCACAATATTTCAAGCCACCATTATGTTTCACCTGAACCATTATAATAGCCTCCTAATTTGTCTCTGTACTTTTCTCCTTGCTCCTATTACCTATTTTCTATTAGCAGGCAAAGAGCTTCTTTTTAAATGTAAATTTGTTTATGCCAGTCCCTTGGCCAACCTCTATAATGAATTCCACCATTCTCAGGGCCAAAGACCTTACTCTGCTCCCGTATTCTGTCTGCTTTGGCCATCCCTTCTTCCTCCGGCCTCTTCACCTGTTAATTCCTGCCTCTGGCTCACTCTGCCCCAGACATACTGGCCTCCTGTTTTTTTCTGTCATGCCAAGCATGCATAGTTTGTGAAAATGCTATCTCAATTCCCTTTTTTCATGTATTTACCAGATTGACAGCTGATATTAGTCACATACACTCATAGCCAGAGGTAGAAGGACACTTCGCTACACAAGGCCACATGGGGGACTGCTCTGGAGAGCACAGTGAACAAGCAGGGGATGTGGAAACAGGCATTAGAGGAACAAGAGGGAGGATGTGATTGAGTTATTTAAATAAATGTAGGACTGACAGGGAAATGAAATCCACTACTAAGGAATAAGTAGTCAATGTGCCTGGTTTCTGGGATAAAGAGGATTGTTTGGGTAGATGACCTTATTCACAAGGGCAGAGGAGGAGGGAAATTTTCAGTTAGGCCATCTGAAGCTCTCCTAATTTTACCAGATGTCAAGACAGTACATAGTATTGAATCTTCATTTCAGGCAGGTGCCTCAAGATGTTATACATTAAAGAGAGGTGGAAGTGAAGACTGGCTTGATTTTCTGAAATGGAAGATTACGAGAGCATCAAATGTGAGTGGTTGAACAGAGGAGGGAAGAGCTGAGCTGGGATTTGACATATCGGTCGTTGAGCTATTGACATTACAAAGGTAGTAATCTTTGGCTTTATTCAAGCTCAAAATAAAGGTTTAGGGATCTTCGACTAGGTGATTCAATTCTAATGTGGGTACTACATTTTAGTAGGATAAATGTAGAGTTCATAATAAGCATGGTTAAATGCACATTTTTAGAAAATTAAGAGTGAGATTCAAATAATATGTTAGTGAATCTGTTAAGAGGCAGGCACTGTGCTGTGTACTTTAATTTTCACATACACAAGAAAAACCTGGGGGCTTTTATTTTAAACATTTTATGGATACAGACATTGATTTTCAAGCTATCTAAATAATGTAGCCAGGATTCTGAAAAATATTCTTTTTTTTTTTTTTTTCTTTTTTTAGATACAGTCTCACTCTTTCACCCTAGGTAGAGTGCAGTGGCATCATCATAGCTCACTGCAACCTCAAACTCCTGGGCTCAAGTGATCTTCCTGCCTCACCCTCTTGAGTAGTTGGGACTACAGGCCTGCTCTGCCAGCCTTGCCTAATTTTTTCTGTTTGTGGTAGAGATTTTTTTTATTTCTGTCTCGCTCTTGTTCAGGCTGGTCTTGAACTCTTGAGCTCAAGCAGTCCTCCTTCCTCGGCCTCCTAGAGGGCTTGGATTACAGGTGTGAGCCACCACACCCAGCCTGAAAAAATTCTATTATTGACCAAATCCAGTAACTTCTACCAAACCCCAGTTCCCATTGGAGATGCACTTTAAATATTTGTATTATTTAGTCAAAAGAAATTATCAATAATTTGTTAAGTACAATCTGAATCTCTCCAATTATTAAGATAGTGGAAGGATATGATATTAGAAAGAAACACTTGACTATATTTTTATTATTTTTGAAATAAACGAAATAACACCTATGATTGAAATAGATGTGGGAGTGTGCTGAGGAGGCAATTGAAGTAACATGTACCAAACACTGTGCTAGGGATCCTAATGTTGTCATTTGTTAAAGTATGCATTTTAAAAATTTAAATGCTTATGCAAGTATAATATGAATTAATCTTAAAAATTTTACTTACCTGATTAATTAGTAATGGAACTAAAAATAAATTAAAACCAGTTCAAAGAGTATTTGAGGAGCTGGGTCTCTATAAATGATTTTATAAAGAAATGTTAAACTAGGATTGGGGGTTAGATATGAAATTGGTTAATACCTTACAGAGCAACAAACCTAGCTTATAGTTGTCTTTTCTTCAAGACAAGTGAAAAATTGTCCATTCAATAGAAAGCCAATTAAAGGTGTAAGCCCTTAAAATGCACTGAAAAAACACTCAGTAATCTCTTTTGCCAATTTCCAAGTTTAGTATATTTCTTCAAACACTTTCAAACTTAAAAAAAATATGAAATGAATATATTTGAATATATCTCTCTTCATTTTACATATGAAAAAATGAAGCTCAAAAATGTCTAAGTAATTTTGCAAATATTATAAAATAAATAAAATGAAAATATTAGATATTAATGAAGGTCTATCTCCTCTGTTTTTAAATATATCTTCTTTCACTTATAACAAATTTCTGCTCAAATTATCTCTAGATTTTTGACAATTATTAAACAAAGAAAAATTAGAAGGAAAATAAACATTTGGTTGGTAGTTAGTTCTGTAACCAATATGTAGATGGAGACAAGTTTTATATATAATTTTTAAACAAAATATTTAAATTTCAACTCCCTCACTCTCACCTGATAACATTGTAATAAAAACTCTAAAAGCTCCCAATGATAGATCTACTCTTCTTTACTCATCCATGCATATACTCTTTCATTCCAGCTACTATGGAAGAAATATTCCCTGCTGGAAATAAAGCCCCATCCTTTCATCTGTGCCCTAGATCCCACGTTTTGTTACCTACTCAAAGATTTGATCCAGAAATTCTATCTACTTTATCTCATATATCAGTTTTCCCTCTCTCTCTTTTTTCCCATTGCATACAAGCATAATGCTATTTCCTTCCCTAAAACAATTTTTTGACCTAACCTTAGCTACAACTATGATTCTGTTTCTCTCTTTCTCTTGAGAGAAAATATGTTATGAAAATAATGTCTATGTTAATTTGGCCCACATTCTTTCCAATATTTTTTCTTAAACCCTATCTAGTGAGGTTTTCATTTTCTAATCATCAAAATTGTTCTTTCCAAAGTCACAAATAATGTCTAACTTATAAAATCTACAGTCTGTTTCTCAGTTTTTATCTTACTTGAAAGCAATTAACCTACCTGAGTTTCAAGGCACAGCATTAATCTAGTTTACCTTCAATCTCACCTGCCTCTTCTATTAGTTTATTTTGCTAAATCTTCCTTTTCTTCTGAACCTGTTAATTTAGGAGGGCTGGAGAGCTTACTCTTATAATGTAATCAATAATTTGATTCAAATTTATATTTCCACCTGAACCTTTCCCCTGAACTCCAGTCTCATATATTCAACTGCCTACTCAAAGTCTACAATCCTACACCAATCCAGCATCTGCAATTTGGCAAACCCAAAAGAAAGCTCCAAGTCTTCCCCTTACTGTCCCTTCTCCCATCATTTCCATCTTGTTTGATAGAAATTCTATTCATTTAGTGGCTCAGCCAAAACAATTTCAGTCATTCTTGACTTGTTCTTTTTCTTTTATGACCTGTACTTAACCTACCAAGAAATCTTTTTGGTTCTCTCTTCAAAATATATGAAAAATTCAATACTGGAATATTGTCCAAGCTACTATCACATACACGCTAGATTACTCAACTGTATCTTAAGGTGTCTCCTTGTTTCAGTTTCTCTGCCCCTTTAACTTATTGTCAATGAAGCAGCCAGAGAAGCTTTCCATATATAAACTTCCCTTTCCTTGTTTAACGTCCTTGAGTGAATTTTTTATGTCCTTCTGAGTAAAACCAAAGTCTACAATGGTTCTCAAGACCCTACCTGGACTGAACTCTCATTACCTCTCCTGCCTCTTTCCTAATTCCCTGCTTCTCACTTCTTCTATCTTCCTACTACATCAGTATTCTGGATACTATTAGAAAACTGCAGGAATTAACTCAACTCAAAAATATTTGCTCTTCTCTTTAATGAAATTCTATTTCCACAGTTATCTAAATGTCTCGCTCCCTCACTTAATTTGTCTGTTATTCAAGTATTACCTTATTATTGGAAAGGGCCCTCCTGACAATATTATTTTAAAAGTGAAATATTCCCACTTCCTATATTCTCTTCTTTGTATTTTCCTCCATTATCACTAACATACTATATATTTTAATCATTATATTTTAATGTCTATCTCCCGGACTTAAATACAAAATGTCTCAGTGCATGTTGTCCTTTATTTATGAATCTCTCATATCAATCTTATAGAATAATGCCTGAGTCCCTAGTATATCCTGGACATTTAATACACATTTATTCACTATGTTAATAAAAATGAATGGATAAATAGCAGCTAAGTCTAGAGATAACAGATGCTTATTAAATAATTTTCCCTTTTTTCTTGTCTCTCCTTTCCAAACAAAGTATAGCTTTCTAGGGTTCAATGATTCTAGATGCTACACTACCTTTCAAGATTAGGATGACAGTGGACCTAAACAGGTTATGTAACACCTATTGAAAATTGCTTTCATTTTTTTCTACTGATATTTATATGCATCACAAGTCTTCAGTTAGGGAAATCTATAGGAATTTATTCACTAATGATGTAATTTAAAATACTATAATATGTTGCTAAGGATATTGACATTATTGGAAAGCTAGGAGAACCTACTATCAATTTATGTCTTTTGTAAAAAGAAATTCTTTTAAGGAACATGATTATAAAGACAGGCAGATTATACAGATTTTTAAAAATATAATCTGAAACATCAACGTTAGTGATATAAAGAACATCTCTGGATTCAGAGTTACTTAAGTCCTTTTATGCCCCCATTCATTTTAAATTAGACAAAAATTGAAACCACCATCTATTTTACTGAAAGCCAGTACTCATTAATGAAGAAGAATATCAGCCTTTTCTAGGAGTGTAGGTAAAGAGCAGAGTGATATTGAGAGTAAGAAGTCGGGTAGCTTGTGTAAGAGAAGGACAGCATGGATTTCCTTAGGAAAGAAGTAAGGATGACAAATGGAATGATAAAAGAAGGTGGTAAGGTTGCATACACAAAATACATCCTTCTCATTTTTTCTAGAACCAACTTTACCTTCTGTCCATTTCTATTACTGAAGATAACTATGAAAAATAAATAGAGTAATTATGAAAATACATTATCAGAAGCCATGAGGATGATGCCATTTAGAAATTTATTAGAAATTAGAAGAAATTTATTCTCCAGTTCCAAAGTTATAATGAAATTTATTTTCAGGATTTACATTTCACAGTGAATCGACAAAATATTCAAAAACACAGACTTCTCGTTGTTTGGCATTAACTAGCTCATTGTAAATTTACCAGCTATGAAAGTCACTGTGTGAATCTATGGCACCAATTACAAGGGGAAAGACTTTTTTTTTTCATTTAAATCATCTTACGTTTTAATATGGACTATGATGTGATAAATATTAGTAAAAGGAGTTAATCCAAATGATATAGATTGGAAGTCTTCCCACATTAAAAAGTCTTTAAATATTTTCCTAGGAGGAAGAGCTGAAAGTTCTTTTTTTCCTTGTCTTTTTATTTTTAACACAGCTCATCTTCAGCATGGTCTTTCTTTGGTGAAATAGATATACGATATACATGGATCAATATAATTGGCCATTGCAGTTTATATAGTCAGTATCACTGTTTTAATTGCAAATTTGGAATACTGCACATATTAAATTATTGCCAGGAAACTCACTAATAATTGTCATCAACCTTCTTGAATTTTTTGATGTTTTATTCATAAAAGCAGTGACAGAAGAATTATGATGATTTAGATTCTTGCTGTTCAAAGTATGGTCAATTGTATTAGTTTCCTTTTGCTGGTGTAATACATTACAATAATCTTCCTGGCTTAGAATGACATAAATGTGTTATCTTACAGTTCTGGAGGTCAGAAATTCTAAATGTGTTCTGCTGGGAGAAAAGTAAGGTGTCAGCAAGGCTTCATTCCTTTCTGGAGGCTTTAGAGGAGACTCCATTCCCTTGCCTTTTCCAGCCTCTGGAGGCTACTGACATTCCTTGCTTCATATCCCTTTCATCTCCAAGCTATCAATAGCTAGCTAGCCCAGCATTTCTTAGGATGCGATTTCTTTCTTATTCTGACCCTCCTACCTCTCTCTACCTATTTAAGAACCTTTGTGATTATATTGTGCCTATGTGGATAATCCAGAATAATCTTCTTAATTTAAAGTTGGTTGATTAACAACTTTAATTTCACTTGCAACTTTAATTCCCCATTACCATGTAGCATAACATACACACAGGTTTCAAAAATTTTGATGTGGGTATCTTTGGGTGGGATCTTTATTCTGCCTGCTGCATGTATAAACAGACAGCATTAGCAAGAACTGTGAGTTGGCTGGAAACACAAAGTATTGCACTAGTGGCGGGGGTGGAGAACCTGTGGTCTTAAAGCCGCCTGTGGCCTTCTAATTTCGTAAATACGGCCTTTAGATTGAATCCAAATTTTACAGAACAAAATCCTTTTATTAAAAGGGGTGCAGCAGAGAAAGATGAATCTTTTCTTGCCTCCTTTGGTGTTTTCAAAAGAACAATCTTGAAATCAGAAGGTCGCAGGTTTCCCACTCCTCGTTGCTTTCCATTACTGAGCACAAGTCTATCACCGAATCTCTAAATAAATTTTTATCCCTTTCTTTGCCCACCTCCTATCCCATGGTTTGCAAGACATTTAATTTCTTCTTTCCCTCTCTTCTTACCCACTTCAGAGACATCACTGGTGTTATTTATCACTACCTTCAAACCAAGATTGCACCATATCAAAGTTATGGAAAGTAAAAGGTATCAGGGATTTGTAATCCAGAGTCTAGTTATTGCTATCACCTATAAGGATATTGGTTTTGTCATTTGAATTGTTACTGCTAGAAAGTTGTTGTGCATGCTTATGAATTGTAACTTGGCATATAAATTTTTTCTTCTGATAGAAATATCCGAGTAGCCAGAATGAAATCATAATTCAATTTCTGAAAATGTTTGTTTTTTAAAAAAACATGTTATAAGAATCCTATCATTTATTATATAAACAGTGATATATAAGATCACTACATGGAAGATTACAGTTTTAAATAAAATTGAAGAAATTAAATTGCCGTCTTACTTTGACACTTTCTCTCATGTTATCTGATATTTACTATCAAATTAATTCCATATTAGATGGCATTATTATTCTTTGTCACTCAAGTAGGGACGTTGATTTGACCCTGTGTTAGAGATATATTGATTTAACTCCATTCTCAAAATAAATTGTTATCTGTGTGATTAGTCAAATGTTTAGGGTCTGCAGCACCCTCATTGGTAGAGACTTGACAATGTTCATACAAAGCCCTGTCTCTCTGTAAGGCTAAGTTATATCTTATATTGCTGCTCCTGCTGACATAAAAGCCCAGGACATCTGAGCTGGCTTAGTACTCTGATTGAAGGGGTGTCAGACACAACAGTGCTGGCTGGATTTGCCACTTGCATTATGAGACAGACACATTCTTAATTATAAGACTGTTTACACTATAATCCATTTATAACTCAGCCCATTTACTGTTATTCCTGCAAGAAATTTGAGGCATAATGTAATAGCAAATAAAAACAATAAAGATATAGTTCTGGGACTATTCCTAGCTTTTGTCTTCAGAAAGAAAAAAAGAAAAGCATGATGATTTTGTTTGAAAGTTTTTCCCTTCAAATACTTATACTGAAATTTAATTGCCATTGTAACAGTATTCAGAGGTGGGACTTTAAAGATATGATTAGGCCACGAGGGCTTCACCCAAATAGGAGAAACTGCTCCTATTATAAAAGGGCAAATCTGGCCCCCTCTGGCTCTCCCTGGCCCTTTTTTGCCCCTCTGCCATGTGTTGGTACAGCAAGGAGACCCTGGAAAGATGCTTTCCCTTAATCTTAAACTTCCCAGCCTCCAAAACTATCAGGTAATAAATTTCTATTCATTATAAACTACCCAGTCTCAGGTATTCTTTTATACCAGCACAAAACAGACTAAGAAAATATTTAACCAGAAGATCTTTAACTCAGCAACACAGACCGTGGATTACTTCACTTGAGAACAATAGAAAAGTGGTTCAGTCATTTTGTCTAATCTCAACTGGCAAAAACGTTATGCTGGTGTCTTGAATTTTCCTGAGTCTACGACAAAAGTACTTAAGTATCTTTAGTTTATATGATCCCATACACAATATAGGATGTAGACCAATGTGTATCTCATTCTGTTATTTTAAAAAATAAAGGAAATAATAATATAGATAAAACTCTTAGTAGATTGCTTGGCATAAAGTAACTCCTCAATAAATAGTAAGCATAATGATCTAGCATATCACTATTGGTTTTATTATTTTGACATGGGTGCCTATGTCTAATTTCATGATTTCTGGCCCTTGATCCTTCTCCCCATGGTGGTTTAAAAAAAATTAGGTAAAGGAATAAAGTGTGGAAATTGATGAGTAGAAGCTATCAACATTAACAAAGGTTGTACTTAATTTCTGATATCTCCATATCTCTTGTTTTCTAAATTAGTATAAGAACAGGAAATCAAAACAAAACAAACAAAAATCAAAGCAATCAATATTTTCCTTTTTGTAACACAATTTGGAAATTTCATTAAGTAGTTTTTATGCCACTATTTTCCTCTTTCCATTGCAATCAGATCCAAACCTCTAGCACTGAGGACATCTTTGCTCAACAACTTTTCATCAGTTTTCCCCTGGCAGTTGACACTATGCTTTCTCTCACAAGTTGTGTGGTTTTTTTCCCAAGAATGTACATTCCAGAAATGTATTTTGAGTGCTGTAAAACACAGCATGTAATTGTTTAAACATGAGAAACAGTTACTTCCTCATGCAGTCATCTTTGGTGACTCAAAACATGTGCTTAATTTCAAGTAATTCAATAAAATATATATATTTTAAAATGTGCACATTTCCTTAAAAAAACACTCTAAGAAATATCATTGAAGAAAGTTCTTTTATTTGAATAAGCTTATAACAATTCCCTAATTTTGTACTTCTCTATCTTGCTAAAGATATTCTGTGCAAGTAATGGGAACTCCATGGAACACAGTGATAGTCAATCCTGAATTACCACAGCAGGGTAAAAGTCATAAAATGAATTTAGAGAAATAAAAGTTTATTTATTATCTATTTATTATCTATTACCTTTGACAAATATTTAGGAAAAACACATGAACTGGAAAAAAATTCATGCCCTGATATAAACCAATATTAAGTTCATATATGAATAGAATTGTTTCTTTCACAAAGAATATCATCAATATTAGTGGAAAATAGTTATTTTTCCTGAAAGTTCTTTGCTTTCAAGTCATTAAGAAGTATGAGTGAATGGCTCATATTTCAAAAGAAAGTGAGAATCTTGTCTATTCTATATGCTCTTTCAAAATAAAGGGTTGTTAATTGTTAGGTTTATGTGTGTGTGTGTTACTTCTCTTTCCTACTATAATGCCTTGTCTGTGAGGATAGAGTTAATTCATTCTTTTTCACGACTCAAGTCTCACGACCAGAAACACTAACAGGAATATAATAGAAGGTAAATCAATAGTGATTACATTAACAAATGGCTGAGAATTGGCTACATGTGGGATTGGGAAGGATGGAAATTAAGACTATATGATTCGATATTTATTTTAGAATAATGGACCATATATATTCATATATGCATGCTATGACATATATATGTGATAATATATATCATCATATATGACATACATTATTAATATGTGATGATATAAATCTATCACACTTAATTCCACTTATATAATAAAATATCTTTGATGATATCCTATTCTATGTTTTATTTACTTTCCTTGCAATTAAACATCCTTGACTGTGATTGTAACATTATAATCATTTTGTGATTCTTTTTGAGTGGATTTTATTTGAAATATGTAATTATAAACTCATATCCATATGTATTATTATTTAACTAAAAATGTAGTATTTTCTACCAAGGCCAATGAAATAAGTTAAAATTTTAATTTTGCCTCACTTTCTCATTCCTTCTTTTAGAATCTCCCTTCCAGTTGAAGAACGTTAATAAATTATCAGCATTCTGAAGTTTTAAGATTGCCCCCTGATCTTTGCAATTCTCAGGCAACCCAGAACTTGGTAATAGCATGTCTAAGTTTATTCTCTTCCTTCTCCCAAACCAAAATCTGTATGTTCCCATGTTCACTTGATTTACCCTGTATATCTATATATTTTAAGATGACAATTAGTCAATCTATTGCAGCTGTGACATTAATATTTAGGTTTAACTTGAGTAATCACAAGTTTTATTTTTTATTTTTGTTAATTGTGCCTGATTTCTTTACCAATAAATTCTCCTTTTAAATAGGAGCCTTGTTGCTTTCATTGATAAAATATTTTTTAATTATCGTACACGAAACACCAATTTATTTTCTTACATGTAAATTTTGTGATTGCATGTTTTTGAGGTACTGAGAAAATAAACCATTAAATTATAGAGCATTCCTATTTTTTCCTATGTCAGAATAGTCTTCTGCATTTACCGTGGCTAGACTTTTCTGGAAGAAATTCAAAGTAATACATTTTGACATTAGATTTTTGTGAAAGCATAGTTGATATCTGTCAGGTTCCCTGTCATACCTCCATAATGCAGCACAGTTCCTGGCTCATAGTTGATCTTCCATAAACACTTGATAATTGAATGACTTTAATTATTCTCCCATCAGCTTGTTATTTAGCACAACGCTTCAGGGCACTGCCACAGTCGTACAGTGGGATGAGAAGCAGCAGGATATGGCTGTGAAAAAGAAGCCAAATCCAAAAATCTGTTAGGGTAAGAGAGTTCTGGCACATTCTATTGATGGGCATACAAGATATTAATTATATAGAACTAAATATGTCTAAAAGTATCAAGTGGGAAATGTTGACTCAAGCAAGCAAGAAATTCAGTTTAGAAAAGTCAGAGAAGGACAAATAACCATCAATCTATCTATCTACCTCTCTGTTTTACTCTGTATGTATATTTCGTTTGACCAAAAATCACTGAAAAGATTTGAACAAGGGGACAATAGTTTTCAGAAAATAAGATAAAGAGATTACTACCCAAATAACAGATTTTAGACCTGTCAAATTACACACTTGGACCTGTATTTTTAGGTAGAAAACAATTGCATAAATTAGCAAAGCCATTTCACTTACAGAGATGAATCCAACTATTCATTATCTATTATACTGACATATTTTTGTGAGTGAAATTCTTCCCAGTGGTCCACATAAAGATAATAGGAAACTCTCTATAGCAAGAGTTTGACAGACTCTTTTATTGAAGAAACAATTCATTGTTTTAGAGATTTTCTGTGTTAATGAAGGGCAACAAAATAAAAATTAAATGCATTTCAGTAAAAGCATTTCCAGTAGGGGTTAAAAAATACAGTCCATGTTAGTAGGTTTCCATGATAGTTTTAATTCCATGATAACTAATTCAAAATAAAATGGAGACAAAACACAAAGTAAAAATTTACAAAACCACTAGTTTCAAGACATTGTATCAGGCAATGGAGGGTGGTGATCTCTGAGAAATGGAAAACAAAGTGCGCCCTAGAATTGCCCCAGACTACTGCCCTGTGAGTACTTCTAATCCACACAGCAGGGAGAGAAATGCAGTTGGAACTTGACATATTGCCTAAATGAGGTGACATAGACAGATGAAAGTATAGGAAAACAACATATTTGAGTTTGCAAGGCAGAGTGTCAGAGAAGAAAGAAATGCAGACAGGAGAAATTCAACTATCCACAGAGGGTCCTCCTCAAATATTCAGTAGAGTGTATATAGGTCAGTATAAGCATGTGAGAAACCACTCTGGTCCCGCAAAAAGAACCACCCATAAGGATTAGAGAGGACATAGAAAAGTTCATGATTCATGGCCATTAGGTAGAATATTCAAAAGGACTTTGCATCAGTAGAGGTGAGTAATAACTAGCCCTAGACTATAGGCTTTTTCTGGTACCACCTAACAAACTTTAAAAGCAAGTCTCAAAGGAATTAGTTTTCAAGTCTACATTGTGGAACAAAGTTCAATATTACTCATAGAAATACAAAAATATTCTGTACCTAACAAGGTAAAATTCACAATATGTATCATCTAATCCAAGATTTCCAAACATGTAAAGAAAGCAGGAAAATATAACCCATATGAGGAAAAGAGCAAATAATTTGAGACAGACTCAAACTGAAAAAAAAACATTATATATTTTAGTCTTATATAGTATGTTCAAAAAACAGAAGAAAAATTAAACTTATTCAGTATAGATAAGAAAGATGAAAACCAAATCAAATTGCTAGAGATAAAAAATATTTGAGATGAAAAATATACTGGTTAAGATTAACAGCAGATTAGACACTGCAGAAGAAAAGATGGGGTCACATAAAGATGTAGCAAGAAAAATAATTCCAAATTAATTACAGAAAGAATGCAAAATAATGAATGGACAATCAATAAGCAGTGGGCCATATTTTCAGGGGGCATAATATTCATGTACATACATATAATTGTAGTCTCAACAGGAGAAGACAGAGGCAGAGATAGAAAAAATATCTGAGGAAATAATGGCCAAAATTGTCCACTTTTGATCAAAACTATAAATTCGCAGCTCTCCAAGACTCTCAAAGAACTTCAAGCACAAAAAACATGAAGGAAACCACACCAAGGAACATCATTGAGTTGCTAATCCAATCCCTGAATTACCAACTTGTTTTTATATAATTAAAAAAAATAGGCTCCCATCAGGGTTCTAAATCAGATGAGGCACAAACCAGTCCCTTAGGTAGCCTGCTAAAAAGCTGAGACATTAGACACACATTCCATTCTTCTCTTTGCCCCCTGAGAAAGACTATCGAGATGTATCCTTCTGCCGTCCATACCATGGGCCATTTGGAGCAGCAGTAAGTTGCTCTCTTTTGTTCTCAGCAGCCCCACATCTAGAATATTCAGGTCTTATCAGTGCTCCAAGATAGGTGAGACATAAACCAATCTCTTGGGAAGCCCCCTGAAACCCAGAGTGTTGGAAATACTCTACAACTCTTTCCCTTTGCAAGGAGATGCTATGAGTTGGGGATTTTCTCATGCTCATTCTGCACTGATCCTGGGAAATGGACTATGGTGTGTGCCATACTAGTCCAAATTATCCCTTTATTCTCAGTAACCCTCAACATTGTGCCCCTTTTTGTCAATGTTTAGATTCATGCAAGAGAGATACTAGTCCATTAGGCAGATCCCTAAAAAGTGTACACCTTGAATGGAAATTTCAGTCTTCTAATTCCCTTCACAAGAAGAAGTCAGGAGCTAGAAGTTTTCTTCTTATTTTGCTGTGCTGCGCCAGAAGGGTGGGGCAAGGATGAGTGAGTGTCACAGATTTTCCACCAACTTAAATGCAGCTGGTTTTGCACTCACGGGAGCTGCAGGAACATCTCTTAATTGGTTTATAGGTTTCTCACAAAGCTTGGTCCATGTATTGCTGCTGAATCAGTATCTCTATGGGGTTAGGAGGGTTTGGGGCTTCCCATTCTGCCACTTGTTGAGCTCTACTCTTTATTTTAAATCTCAGATTTTGAGACCACTTTCTCTCTAGGCAGTATTGCCATATAATTTTATTATAATGTTGTAAAAGCTGTTCAGTGACAAGATTTATAGCAGCTTGGAAAGTTACAGCAGATCTTACATTATACCCCAATTATTATAATAGTCACATCTGGTAGCTATCTTGGAGATAGCCTAGAAGATGATATTTTATTTAAGCAGCAAATTAAAAAGCCCTGGATATTTTTTTCTCATTCAGTTATATGGTGGTAAAGAATACTGCCGGAGACAACAGGACTATCTATGTTATTCCACCAACATACAAATATCTTCTTCAGCACATAAATAGGTGGTCTTTTACCCATGATAAAAATAAGTTGCTTGGCATTTATAATTCCATAAATTACCATATCAATTTAAAAATCACAGGTTTAAAATATATGAAGATTTCTAAGCCTAGCAGGCAGCTAGATCTCCATAAATATTGATTCGTACTATTTTTCAAAAGCAGACACAATAGCTTTTATGCTGCATGGTCTGGCAAAGAAAATTCAAGTTTACAAACTTCCACATAAGGGCATTCCTGAATAACATTCACTTTTTCTTGAGACCTAGAAACCACAAGCCAACATTCCTTGCCTGGCTGTCAGGTATCTACTTCTTCCCTTAGTCTGGTGGAACAATGCCTGTCCTTTTTGTGTAAACACAGCTTCTGTTAACAGAATGCCAAGAATGACAAATGACTTCTGAAGTTCCCTTCCCAGGGCCTGCATGATAAATAGTTTCAGTTCTCTGTGCTGTGCCACACAGGGTGGTTTTCAGACATCCTCCACATAAAGATCTGCTCAAGTTGGGAGTCAATTTATGCCTTCAACCCTGGAAGAATCCCTCCAAACTCTTGTTTATAAATTATTTAACTGGTTCTAACTGATTCCATTAACTATTTTAATATTAAACTATTATATATTTTCTAGCTATGCAAATTTTGAATTATTGGTGTCTATAGTTAGGCAATAATTAAAACCTACACCCATGAAGAATCATTACTGTTCATGATTTCATGGCTTTCTCTTGACTCTTTCACTTCTTTCCATGTTGAAGTAGCTGGACTTCTACAAAGTATGTGAGTATCATTGCATTATCACTTAATAATATGCCATTAGATTTTTTAAGGTATCCTATCTTAACCACCACCTTAAGAACAAGAAATAACAATTATATCTTATATGCTTTTATATTATACAAACATTTTTCTATATCAAATAACTTATTGTTTTATTTTATTTGTTTTTCTGAAATAACTTGTCAAATTTATTTTTATTTTTCTATATATTTAGGCCTAAACTTTATAACTTTTTCCATGATTGAAAATACTTTAATTTTTAAAAACTCTTTATAAAGACATTTAGAATATTTTTATCAAAACATCAAAAATATTGCTGTGTTTTTTCTATTTTCAATTATTACTGCAGAAACTCTTTTGCTGATTTTATTCTACTGACCTTTTTAATAACCAGTATTGGTTGCTTTTTATGTATTTGATTGCCAAAGTTTATAGTTTGTTTTATTCTGAAAGATAAAATATTTTCCAAAAATGTGAACAGCATTGGTTCTTATATTTATTTCTTAGTGTTATAAGTGAACTTTAGAGCCTGAAGGCTTGAGGACTCCTTCATTTATATAGTATTTTATATCTTCTCATCTTCTCAGATTTCTTCATTTACTACATTATATTTTCTCACATTCTGAAATTCAGGTTGGATTAGTTGAAACTTCCAGCTATTTTTAAATACTGTTAGTTGTCTTTTCTCAGTTCATCATTAATTTTAAAACATACCATTGACTTGTTCTCTGGTATCAACATATTTGGTTTTTAGCTGTTTCTTTTTTTTCTTTAACTGATTCTCTCTATTATGTGAGGGATGAGTGTATGCGTGTGCATGTCTCTGTGTATATGTCACAGATATATTTAATTTATATAATTTTTGATTATTTTTAAGAAAGACTTTGTTTTTAAATTCTCTGAGTCTATTTACTTAAAATCCTCTTATTTTTTTGTCCTTTACTCTTTTACACAAATAGTTTTCATTTTTAAGCCTATGCATGTCTTTTATTCTGTGAATTCATTTCAAAACATCAGATAATTCTTATATATTTATATTTTAAAAAAACAGAAGTATGATATTCATAGTTCAAATATATTTCCTTTGTGCAATGGAAACCCCTGCTCACTTGAAAATAGATGCATCTACTAATTGTAGGAATTCTGATACTGGCTAAAGTATGAAGGTGGTGATTGGATCATTTTAGTTAGAGGTAGAATTGTGGCCCCCAAGTAAATGTCATACTCTAATCTCTGGGACTGTGGATATTTTTGCTTACATGCTACAAGTGCTTTGCTGACATAATGATTAATAATAAGTGATCTTAAAATAGAGAGATTATCCTGGTGGGCCCACTGTAATTACAACAGTAAAGGCAGAAAAGGGTACAGAAGTGAAAATCAGAGAGATATAAATCATGAGGGGCCATGTGACCAAGATGTGGATGGTCCATAACCCCTGAAAGTGGCTTCCAACTGGTAGACAGAAAGGAAACAGGGATGTCTCTTCCACAACTGTAAGAATGATATTCTACCATAAACCAAGTAAGACTAGAGTGGATTGTTTCCCGGACACTCCAGAAAAGGGTCACACTGACTGATGCTCTGATTCTACCTTATGAGACCCCAGGCTGTGCAGAGGCACCTAGAACTTTTGACCTAAAAAATGTGGTAGAATAAGTAGATGTTATTTAATGTCCCTAAATTTGTGGTAATTTATTTTTGAGTAATAGAAACCAAATACAGATTTTTTAATATATTTTATTCATTCATGTTTTTAAGTATAGGTTTAGAAGTACAATACAGGCTGTTTCTCTCCATTGGTAGTTTGAGTACTGAATACTACTGTATTCTCTAGTTTCAAGATCATTTTGCCATGAATTCCACTTGAAAGAACTGTATATGTATTTAAGCCAGAAAACATTTTCTCTTAGAGCATTGGTTCACTAATGGTGTTCCACTATTCTCTGATTAATTACGTGTGCATCTCAGCATTCATAACTTTCAATGCCTGCATATTTAGAGTCACACTGGAAAAAAACTTGACATTTTTGAGATCCTTACTTTCATCTGAATGTGGTTGTGTTTTTATCAGCTCTGTTGGATTTTATTGTCAAATTTTTATTCTCTGTGTTCATCCAGAACCCCCTCACTATTTGGATAGGCTGCTGCCTCACCTTGCTTTCCTGCATTGCTGCATTTTAATTTTATTTTTATATTATTCCATAATTTTAAAGTTATGACTAGAATTTGTGTTTAATTAATCATTTACAACTGAAAGCCATACATATGTATTTTTCTTCTGTGTCTTGGTTACATTCAGATATCTGTAATTATTGAAGAGGATGTTTCCTCAAATTCAGATAATTTATATAAAATTACTATGGATTCTAATAAAATGTGATTATAACACAGACTTACTATTGCACAATTGGAGAACAATAAAGGCCACAAATTGTTATTGTTCAACTTCATTAATTAAAAATAAAGCCATCTACCTTTAAAATTATGTTTGCATATGTAAAAATATGAGATTAATAATGGTTTTGTATGGCTGTGTATTATTTTTTTATTTTGTGTTTAACACTGTATAACTTTTTGTCTCAGTTATTGCAAATAATGAAGTGTAATAATCATTCTTATTTCCCTTTGATGTTTTAAATATTTTCTACATATCTCTTTATATTTAAAGCAATGGTTTAGAAATTGTGGCATTTTTTTTCCTAGAGGCTCAAATGTAAGACATTTTTATCTTTAGTGGAAAATAGATCTGACATCATGTTTAGCCACAGAGTCAACAAGATTAATAATATCTGTTAAAGGAAAATTAAAAACATTCTTTTCCATCTAAAAAGAAAAGGTAAATTACTGCAACAAATATACTAATGCAGTTAATCCATTACATTTATAGATTCCATTATGTAAATTCATAGATATTTATCCAACATCATTTGTTCAAAATAATACAATCTCAAAAGCCATATATCAAAGCTTGCTAATGGACTTAGATACTTTTATATTTTTTAAATGCTGAGAAATAGAAATGCAAACACAGTTGGGCTCCAAGTAACTCAGGTCATCCATCCATGAATGAAGACAAAAAATTCATCAAAGCAATAAAATGGCAATCAGCTGTAAATAAATATCAGAAAAGTTTTTCAGTGGAGCACTGACACTTAGAAGAATCTGTACTTAATGTCAATGGATGGGAAGATGTTTAATAATAGTTTACTCTGAGTTATTGATAGCCTAATAATACCCTAGCTTTCTGTGAATAGCTCTCAGTTTGTCTTCCTACAATTAATTTTTTTCTTACATTTGTTTTTGTTTTCCAGCATGAATCTAAAGATAATTACAAATTTTGTAAAGGTGATTAAAAATAAAATATGAAAGAAAGGAAAAACCTATCATTTATTTTCATGCTTCCATCAGACCACACCAACTCAATGACTAATGTCTTCTATTATCTTTGCTGTAATTCTCACCTCTATTATCTTTGCTGTAATTCTCACCTATCTGCTAGATATTTAATGTAGTCTATAGATCCTGAAACCCTTAGTCTGGAAACCATTTTATTTATATCAAACCAAATAGTATTGATTTAATAAGTTAATATCATTGTTTCACATGCAGAATTATTGACAATATTGATAAACAGAAGTTACATATATCTTTTCAAAGAGTATGTGTTCTCATTTGAAATTTCCATTTCAAGATGCGTTTGAAAATTGAATCTACAGCAGCATTTCTCAAGTTATTTAGAGGAATGGTAGTCAGAAGAAGTAATCGCTAACAAATGTTCCTATTATATAATAGCCATAAATTTTTTGGTGAGAAATTTGGTATGAAATGTGAGCATACTTGGGCTAAAGAATATTTTAGTTAAAACATAAAACTTCATGTATGGCTCATCTTGAATCACTATTGTTATAGTTCTATGGCACTCTAAACAGGTTCTAGTAAACATAAACTTATAATAAAAGTTGCTGTTTTATTCTTAAATTGATTATCTTGAATAAGGAAACTACATATAATATTACAACCAGGTGGAAATTTTTAGTATGCATTGGGTGAGCACCCTAATGAGTTCATCTTCTTTTTAATTAGGTGACAAAGGAAAAGAAACAGAACATGTCATTATTTTATTTAAAAAAGAAATCTTTCAATAAATGGTAGAAGTTTCACATATCTTGTAACTTTAGTAAATTAGCAAATTGTAAATTTGTTAAAAAATACATGAACTAAGTAATTAGGGGTAGATATTCAGTTGTTTTTAAAGGAGTGTTTAAATGAATAAAGACAAACTTATTTTAAATAAATGCGAATGAATATATATGCATTGTATTCAGAACCTTAAAATTACAGACCAACTCTCACAAACATGGTGTCTTTCATTCACATGTGGTCCTTTCAAGTCCTATCCCCTTTGAAGAGATAGAAAATATTTCAGTATACATAGAGATTCTGAGGTTCAACTCACAAGTATTTCCCCCTACAACTTACTATTGCATTGAGTAAGTTGATCAAACCTAAGATGATTCCACTTTGGAAGAACTGATGTAGTCTTAGATCTGTACTTTTCTAAATCAGTAATCTTGTACAAATTATTTATCTTCATTTCTATTGTGATATAAAAATGGATTAAAAGTAGTATTTATCTGTACTGGCTTAAATAATCCAAGAAGTAACACCAAGATGGTTTAAACATGCAAGTAAAGTAGAGAGAAATTGGAAAGAGAACCTCATAATTTCTCTGGGGCAGCCATCTAAACACAATTGAACTCTGGAATTGAGAAAAAGAGAAATAAGAAAGATTAAGTAGAAAGTCAGTAAACTGCTGTGCAATGTAGGAAATTTCGGTAAGGCTGATGGCAAGTATTCAAGCCAAATACAGCTATGAGAAGTGTGTCAAGTTTCCCAGTAATAATTCTGCAATGTAATCCCTGCTGAGCTCAATCAGTGCTGGGAGCAGCTCAAGCAAAGACTTACCATGAATTCAGAGATAGATTTAAAGAATGTGTCAGCTGGGCTCTGGGTCAACTATGCTCCCTGCAGTCAGGGTTTTATGAGGTACATTCTTGTGGCCACCATGTTACCTCATAGAGGTGTGAACATTACAGAAAGAATTCCATTGACAGCACTTAAAACAGTCTTAAGAGCACGCTCAATAAATGTTACTGTTATTTGGAGGGGTAAAGTACTTATCCGTCAGTAGTGAAATAAGCCACACTTCGCTTGTGAACACTTTGTATTTTGAAGTTTGACTATTCAGCATTGTGAAGCCAGAATGCCCAAGTGCAAGCTGAGGGACATAAAGGACACATACTGTCAGGAGCAAGACTCCTGCTTGACCTCGCAGGTCTTTTTCCTAGCCTGGCAGCCATGTTACTAGGAGCAAGATCAGCCTTTCTGAGAGAGGAGAGAAGGGATAATTGGATATTCCAGCTGCTCCTGACACAACACATTCTTTCACCAATTTTAGAAAATGTATTTCACTGAGGCAGTTCTTCTGATGGGATCCCAAAGCCTCAACATGTGCCTAACTCAAATTACAGTAAGAGATTCCTACCCTGGCAGTACATTAGACAGCAATGGCCTCCGGAGGCACATGAGCAAAAGAATCCTATACCACTTTTGTGAAGAAACAGGGCATATAATTTTCAAGTTTGACAAATTAAAAATGTAAATTAGTTAAGTAAAAACAATGCATTATTTTAATCTGACACATAATATATAATAATTTTAAGCTTTGAATGTGATTCAAGTACAGATTCCTCCCTGTACCCTCATGTTTCTCAGGTACTATGTTGCAGATTTGGATTGTACTTAAAGATAGCATTTTATCTCTATTCTATGATATTTCAGTCACAACAAATATACTATGTCCAAACTTAGGCCATGCTCAAAGAGTTGTGTTAACAAACTTGGATGGGGACAGGAGAGGCACTCAGGGATAAGAAAAGTATGAGAACTTAAAACCGCACGGCATTGAGAGGCAAGTAGGACAGTTTACAATACAGCACAGAGATGTTTCAGGAAGTAAAGATACTTAGACATTTCTTGCCACAGAAATAACTGATTATAGTTTTATTTTTTGTTTTGTTTTTCTTTTTGCCATAAAGGGAATTGCCAGGAGAAAATTTCTGTTTAAGAAGCACCATGATGGAACAATTTTAGGCATCACAGTCAAGAAACATTGCCAAAAAAATTCTCAGTGTCCATTTTCATATCATAAAACAAGGTAGAAGTGCCTATTCTAAACAATGCTTGAGCATCAAGTTTATAATATTGGTAGAACATTTATTGCATGTCTAAGTTAATGTAAAGAAAAATATAAGAACCAAGTCTATGTTAAAATAAAAAATATTGATCTCATATAATGGATTATTACAGAAAGAGGCAATATTTTTCTTATGAAAATTATTTACAAAGACAAGACAAATTTTAAACTTGTTTATTTTATTACTTATTAAATCACTGGAGAAGTGTTGATTTCTATTCAGAAAGCATATGCTCCCCTAACAAGCTTTATATCATGCAATTGAAATTTGGGGTAATTAACTATTCCTCCAAAATTTTCATGCACTTAGTTATTTCTTTTTCCACTCTTTCTTTTTCTTTGTTTCATTCACTTTCTTTTTTATAAAGAAATAATTTAGTGAAACATGAATAGAAGACAAAATAATTGATTGATTCTTTAATATTTGAAGTGAATTGTTACCTGACTTCACACTTATATAATTCCCTCAAGTGATATATGTTTTTTAATATTTTCCAGCCTCATGAAGTCAGAAATTGACATATTGAAAGTGATGTTGTGATTGTTTTTGGCCTATAGAAATGATCCTAAATCTTGTGGTTTTGTTGCTCTGTAACAAATTAAACTATCTTTTAGCTAATGTGACATTATTATTTTTCATTCTTTCCTTAATGAGTTCTTCAAACACCTGTGAATATAATCTGTCGTCTTTCTGCTGGTGCCTAATTAACAAATAGAGAAAAACTTTGACCTGAGGCAAACACCAAACCAAATCAAACCAAAAGTGACCTAGAGTAACCTAAGGCTAATTATCATTCCATTAACTGTTCATCAAAGTGGTTCCACAGTGACATCTAAACCAACAGGAGGGCCCAATCTGTACAGTATAAAAGAGGACCCCAGACCATAACCGGAGCCTCTTGTTGAGACAGGGGACCCATTCATCATCTGTGGTGAATGTATCTTGCTTTTGCTCTATAAACCTATCTCGTTCTTCCTCAATAAACCTTGTTTTCATGCTCACCTTGCTTTTGGTGTGTCTGATGACTCTTCAGCTAAGAGCACACCAAGAATGGAGAACAAAATTGCCGACCCAAGAAAGTTTCTGAAATATGTAATTTATTTTGAGGTTTGGAATTTATCAATTTACCAATTACATTTTCCATTTATTTTTCTAGGTAATTGAAATTCATAGTCATACACTTCTGCCTTGTGGGCTACATAAAACCAGATATATGTAGATTATGAAATAAGAAAAAATAACTTACTAAGCTCGATATTCATTTTAACTGCCATAGATGTAAAAGTTTCAATAGTATAAAGGGAAAAAATGTACAACATGGAGGTGTCAGTTTATGAAAGATTACACTTGTTTGTGTCAAGAGACTGCCTCATATCTTTCGTTTGCCTGGCTGTAAAGAACTAGCATATTTTAGAGGTCCCCTCTTTTAAGGCCTTGTTGTGATAGAAATAGTTACTAACAGACTGAAAGAAAGTATAGGTAATAGAATTTTGTGCAATAAATTATTTCAAGTATTACTGTTTCTTTAATCATACACTTCATGTCTGCCACTTCTAATAACAGCTTGGTGTCTGGCAGGCATTCTGCTTTATCTTTGAATTTTACTGCTTGTGTGATTCTTTGTGAATAAATTAGTCTAGTCATTATGTTCATTCTTAGATTAACACTCTATTTTCATTGCACACATGAACTTCTGTTGTTAAGTACTGACACTGACACTTGGTTTGATCTGACCCATGCATTCCTTCTACTTCTGGTAATATTTCCATAGAGCAGGTGGTACCTGCCATGTTTCTTTGCAGAAATTGCTCCTTGGTTCAAAAAAAAAAAAAAAACCCACAAACCTTTTCTTTTCTTTTCTGCATGTTCATATT
Organism: Lemur catta; assembly: GCF_020740605.2. Classification (NCBI taxonomy): domain Eukaryota; kingdom Metazoa; phylum Chordata; class Mammalia; order Primates; family Lemuridae; genus Lemur; species Lemur catta. The sequence continues at coordinate 16,609,183 of NC_059139.1, read as the reverse complement.
GAATATGACTTAATGTTTCTATTGCTGTATTATTTTTCTTATTGATTTGATGTTTTCTCATTTTTCAGTCTCTGAGTCACCATCGATTTCTCTATTACTTTATTTTCCCTGGAAGCATTTCTTTCTCTCCTAAGTTAAAACAATAAAAAGTGGTATATTTTATCAATTTGTTTACTTTTAAATGATGTTTAACACTCTATCTTACCTTAGGGTTAAATTTGAAGAAATATTCATATTTCTTTAACTGCTTTGACACCCTAAACTATGAATTAAAATATTCTTTCCATTTTTACTCTAGAAAAACGTGCCACAAAAATTTTCTTGTCAAATTGAAAAAGTTATTTTCTGAAAATTAGTGACTGTGTCCTCAAGAGTAATCTCTATGTATGTATCTTTCTTGTCAAATAATGTAAGTATCATATCAATTCACCTTATTGCCACTTTATTAGACAGACACATTTCTCTCAGATAAAATCCACCTATAAAATTTTGGGGTCAATTTGTGTTTACTGCATTTATTCCAATCTGGTATATACCATAAAATTAATTTTCTAAGAATATAAATTTAGTAACAGGTCTTTAAAAACTATTTATTTATTTATTTTTATTAAGGCTCAAAAGTAACAACTTTTGGGTAAAAGTTAAAGAACTTGTCAGTATTTACTTGTTTATTTGTCTATACTTAGTTAAGTTTCAAGGTATATGAATGTTGGTTTATGCTTTATATGTTAATCAGTATTTATTTTTGTAAAATATTTGTACATGATTAAAAATTCAATATGTAATCTATGCTGTTTGTATTACATATGTTAGCTATTTTGAATTGGTATTTCTTGAAAAGTTTTTTTTAAAAGAGAAAATTTTGAATTGATTGATTATATTAGAAAGCTTTAATCTTTTTTCTGGCTTTATATACCATCTATAAACTTGAATTTGAAGAGAAAAATGTCTACTGGAAAGTAATGTTTCCTTTACACCACTCTTTGTGTGTTATATTTGGCTCTTAAAAATATTATGTATTGAAATACATAATGAACCAGAAGAAAAGGCTCAACAATTCCATAAGAAGCAAGTAAGTCTAAGGTAATTTACTTATTTTTTTAAATTAATGATAGCTACTTCAATGGTGCTAATGGTAACAAGGAATAGAAGATATTATAATGCTACATATGTAGTTTGCATATATATCCTTTAATCTTCAACAGAACACAAGCATTTGACCCAAAAGGCTTCTTTCATACTTCAGTGTATTACTTTTCCACAAAGGGATAGGAAATGTCTACAAGATAAGGCTGCCAGGAATTGTATACTCTGACAGTTGATTCAAATGCTTTGAGCTCCAAATTTAACTTGGAGCCAAGTGTTGACAGCAAAAGACCACTTTTCCCTGGGAAATGCCATTTAGAATTCAAGAAATTAAATGTAAAAGAAAAGTTAACTGATTCCCACAGTAACTATTTGGTCTAAACTCTAAGAATGAAGAGAATACTTTATTATAAAATTCATAGACTCATTGTTTGTTAGAGGGGAACTTAAATATTAACTTTATTTGACTTTTTGTATATATTTTTATAGAAATATTTCATAGCAATTATTTTACAGATAGATAATAAAATCATATAATATATTATTATAATATACAATGCATACATATATATATGTAATGACAAACCTGACTCGGGCTGTTGGCTGATTATGTGCAGGGTTGGAGAAACACAGGCCCATCCTCTGGTATGGTAAAGGATTGGGGTCCAAATACTTTATCATGTACTAGTTATAATGAAATGTGACTTGTGGCCTGAGCTACCACCTTAGAACTTTACCAGACTGGTTAACTTCAGTAATTAATTGAAGCCATTTTCTATGGAACTTTTAATGAATCAAGTTTCCAAGTAGTGTTAGATGTTAACATTGAACTAGGAGATATTAAATGATAGCTAGAATGGGCCCAATGATCACTCTCAAGAAGTGGGTGAAGTTGACTGGAGTCAGATTAAAAAGGTCTCTGTCAGTGCATCATTCCACTTATATGAGCTAGCTTAAGTAGTCAAATTCATAGAAACAAAAAGTAGAATGATAGGTACTGGGAGAAGGCTGAGGGAAAGAGGAAATGGGGAGTTATTTCTTAATGGATAAAGAGTTTCAATTTAGAAGATGAAAAATGTTCTGGAGATGAACAGTGATGATGTGATGGCTGCACAACAATGTCAATGTATTTAATGCCACTAAACTGCAGTGAAAATAGTAAATGTTATGTATATTTTACCACAATATTAAAAAAATGTATATGACCAGCATTAAAGCTCTTGTAGAATAAAGATGTTTAATGCTACGATCTAAATGATTGTATCCCCCCAAAATGTACATGTTAAAATCCTAACTCCTGGCTGGGCATGGTGGCTCACGCCTGTAATCCTAGCACTCTGGGAGGCCAAGGTGGGAGGATCGTTCAAGGTCAGGAGTTCAAGGCCAGCCTGAGCAAGAGTGAGACCCCGTCTCTACTAAAAATTGAAAGAAATTAGCTGGACAACTAAAAATATATAGAAAAAATTAGTCGGGCATGGTGGCGCATGCCTGTAGTCCCAGCTACTTGGGACGCTGAGGCAGAAGGATTGCTTGAACCCAGGAGTTTGAGGTTGCTATGAGCTAGCCCCATGATATGGCACTCTAGCCCATGCAACAGAGCAAGACTCTGTCTCAAAAAAAAAAAAAAGAAAAAAATCCTAACTCCTAAAGTGATGGTATTAGGAAGTGGTATTTTAAGGTGGTGATTAGGTCATGAGGCCAGAGCCCTCATAAATGAGACCAGTGCTCTTATAAAAGAGGCCAGGAGTGCTTCTTTGCCCCTTCCTTCACGTAAGGACACAAGGAGAAGGTGCTGTCTATGACGAAGTGTGCCCTAGCAAAACACTGAATCTGCCAGAAGCTTGATCTTTGTTGTCTTTAAGCCAAGCATTTGTGGTATTTTGTTATAGCAGCCCAAATGGACTAAGACTTAATATTTTATTTAAAAAATATGGAAAAATATTTTATTTCTTTCTGGGAAAACATTTCTGAAACAATGAAAAAAACTATAAGAAAAATTTTATAGATATAAGAATATTGTATATGTAAATATAAAAATTCAGAAAATAAAGGTTTACAATATCAAATATATAGTAAGATTCTATTAACCTCTATAAAAATGCTAAGATAATGACTTGCAAATAGCTGTACAAAAATACTGATTTTTTAAGATTCTATAATATTTTCTAACAAATTTTACTAATTAGCAATAAAATAAATATTAAAATGAATTCCATTTCAACCATAAAATTTAAAATCCTCTTTTTTGATTTAAATTTACAACAGTCAACACTGACAAACATCTGGAAAATGAACATTTCCTTCTTTTAATGTGGGAGATTGAATTGCCATGATTTTTTTAGTAAGCATTTGCTAGATGTGTCAACGTTAGCTTTTCAATGTATCAGTTGTTATTACATGTCTCATGACTAGCATGGTGGTTTAATCTGAATAATATATTATTTTATATTTATTTTTTTGAATTGCTAAATTTTATAGACTGACTATAAATCACTATATTGATTATCAGAAAAGCCAACACTCAGTGAATGCTCTTTTTAAGAAAAAAAAAAATCTAGTTAAAAGATGACTTAAAAATAATCCAGTTGATTCATCTTGTATAACTGAATTTTTATACCCTTTGACCAACGCCTCTTTTTCCTTGTTTCCCCATTCCCCGCCACCTTCAAACCACAATTCTATTCTACATCTATGAGTTTTTATGTCAACTATACCTCAATAAAGTGATTTAACACATTAACTGCCAGGTGAGTTGTATTTAGCGCATGCTAGTTTTGAGCCCAGGCCTCATGAAGCATATGTAACTCACTCACACATCTCTTCACCTTGGGAGCCATGAGACCTATTTTTCAAGTTGCATATAACTCATGCACAAAAAACAATAATTAATAACAAATTTGTCATTAAATTAGAAAGAATCATTTTATTTTTGAAGTTTTTATTCTATTTTCATAATAAAACACCATGGCCCCAAAGAAAAATAATTTTTTCTAGTGTGGCAATATGTTAAAATAATTATAATCATCTGGTTTTACTGACTTTAGTAGGTTTAACGTGCTCAGTCTGTCATTAGCAAGGTCTCTGAGTCAGAGCTGAACAAGGAAAAAGTAATGACCACCAGGTGGCAGCAGCATACACAAACTTCACTGGCTGAAGCTTTGGTTTAAGGCTACAGATGAGGCAGGAGGGTCCCATCCAGAAGGGGAGCAGGCTCAGGGAATTCAGAGAATGAGGGTTACCAGGAAGAGGGGACTTACACAATCTAGGTGATGTTCCTCAGCAGTATGACATGTAGTCTCTGGGGCAGAGGACTCTGAAGGGTAGCAGTGGCTTGGGGTCTATATAACAGACTGCATTCCACATTGTTTTTTTGACAAAATGTTACAAATGAAAAATATTGCTAGTACAAAGGCAGAAATGGGAAGGATTATTGTTTCTTAACATAAGAGAAAATAGGCTTTACACTTTCTGAACATAATGTTCTAAGGCTTTAAACAATGAGTGACTGAATGGTGTGTGTGTGTGTACCTTCAAGACGCATCTCTTGATGATTACATCATATTCAGGAAAACTCAGCACAGTTAATACAAAGAAAAAAGAAGGGAATGCTGGATAATGAAGATGGTGGCAGAGGGGGAATACATTGTTGGCAGTGATGAATAAGGCTTACTCTCCATAGATACCACGAGCTTGTTCAGTGTGGCTAGTCATGCTGAGATCCTTCAGCCAGAAAATTGGCTGATCAAGGGATTAAAGTAAAAGCAGATGTTTCACTAACATATCTTCAGACTGACAATTTATGACTAACGTAGGCCAGCAGAGTAACATCTGGCTATTTACTAAGAGAGGCTTTGACATACAAACTTTAAAAATATTTTGGTTGTATTGGTACCACATTTCCAGATTTTGAGGACAGAAAAAACACTCAAGAGAAAAAACACATAGTGGAGATAGACCTAGCTGGAGTGATCTAATCCCAGAACCATACAGCAAGTTGTATTGTCTGGCTATACTTACTTTGGTTCTGTTTTAAAGTTTTACTTTTGTGAAGTTTATTGCCAGTTATATGTGTCAGAATGTTATTTTTAAAACAATTCAATGTTCGCAATCTAACAAAACTGGAGAGAATTCCTGTACCTACAAAATCAGTAACATCACAGATGATTTCTCTCCTGATTTCCTTTGGCTGACATATAAGAGTTCTCAAAAAATATGTAGTGTCTGACATGAACAGTTCAGAGTGGTCTCTACTGAGGAGTCAAACAAGAAACTAGGAAAACCACACTGCATCATTTGTCAACCATATTTTATGATTAAATCTCTTTTTAATTTACTCAGCACTATGGAACTAACTTATTCTTTGTGTTTTATTGCCTGAAAGTCAAATTGTAATACAAAGTCAATTTGATCATGATTAATCTTGGTACTTCCATTGTACTATATTAAATTCAAAATAAGGCTCTATAAAAGGGACTATGTGCATGCTTCTCTTGTGTTCCAATAAAATTATGGTCAGTTTGACTTATTATATTTAACAAGGGATCATATATTTATTTATAACAAGTTTTAAAACAGAAAATAAGTACTAGTAATTGTCTTTTTGTTCCTGGTGAATATTCATTACATTCCATATTTGTTTCAGAGAGATATTTTCAGGTCTTCCTTCTACTTGTTTTTTAATTATTTTCTCTAGTTTTGAATAAAAATGAAAATGAAGAATTTGGATCTTAGATAACTAATCTTTGACTTTAATCCCTAAGCTTGCTTGAAGCATGAAAATTATACAAATTTTATTTGATGTCCACTAAATGCAGCATGAGAAATATAAACATTATTTAGAAACAATCACCTTTTCCAAGATTTTAAATTCTAAAATGGTTAGTAAGTTGTGGACACAAATATAAGTAGAAAAATATGGGTCATAAGATAGTGAAAAATAAGAGTAATTAATTTTTTAGAGAAGGGAGAAATCACTTTAGCATAGGTCTTGAGAGATCAAGAAGTATTTTGTATCAATTAAAATAGACTTTAAAGTTCAAGTGGCAGATGGTACCAGGGAGATGAGTCAAAGCTGAGAAGCATCTATGTAGAATTAATGGAGACCTGAAAGTCCAATTATATATAGGAAGCAGCTTAGTTTGCATAGGTCTTGTACTTAGTTAATTAAAGGAATTAGAAAAAGAGAAGAGTGGCTTAAGGAGAAGGAAATCCTGCCATTTAGCTGCAACATGGATCAAACTGGAGGACATTATAGTAAGTGAAATAAGCCAGGCATGGAAAGAAAAATTCTGCATGATTTCACTCTGATGTAGGGTCTAAAAGAGTCATAGTTACAGAAACACAGAGTAGAATAATGGTTACCAGAGGTTGGAGGCTGGTATGGAAAGATGTTGATCAAAAGATACAAAATTTTGGTTAGACAGGAGGATTAATTCAAGAAGATCTATTGTACAACATGGTGACTATAGTGAATAGCAATGTATTGTATACTTGAGAATTGCTGAGAGTAGATTCGAAGTGTTTTCACCACACAAAATTGATAAGTATATGGGATAAGTATATGTTAGGCGAAACATATGTATATGTGTATCAAAACATCATGTTGTACAACATAAATATATACAATTTTTGTCAACTAAAAAAATAAAGAAAAGAAAAAGATAAGGTTGAAAAAGTTGAATGAGGTTAGTTCAAGCAGAAAATTAAATATCAAGAAAATAAAATTGAGGTCCAAAAAAAGACATTGACAAATTAGTTGTCATTGTTGCTGTTTGTTTATATGCTTGGGAAGTAAAATATTATTAAACTCTGTGGGAGAGTTACGAAAAGGAATACCAGAAAAATTTCATGGATTTGTTAGGCGAAACATACTGAAAATGGGAACTAGAAAACTGGCAGTACAGCTATGCCAAAGAATAATCTTGGTCATATTTTAGAATTGTCTTTTTAGCTCCTTAGAGCAATGAAAAGAAAATGTATGCTAGTTTTTGTATGAAACGTGAAGCAGAAGTCTTAACTTAGCTACTTATGCTAATTTAAATTAAAATATGCATTAAATCACAGATAATGATATACTGGTCATCGAGATCAAACAGTTAAAATACTATATTTCCTAAATAATTTCCAATGTTATGTCTTATAAAGAACATCAGTACTCTGATGTATTTTTAAGGGGAAAAAGACACAGAAAAATAAAATGTCTCCCCTTCTAAGTTCCACTTTGACTTGATGATGAAAGATAAATTCTTATGAGAAAGGACTGAGACTTATTTATGGGGTGAGGATGTTAAAATGCCCTCTTGTTTTCCACCACACATTGACACATAACTCAAACACAGTCTCTTTTCCCATATGATCTTATCAAACACCAGCTACTGCTGCTTTTGTTCCAAGAAAGCTACCATCAGTATATTCCTCACAGGTTTTATATACTTAAGAGAAACATGAACTGAGAGTGAAAATAGCTTGCCTTACAATCAGAGAAAGGAGAACAAAGAATTGCTGTTAAGTGGCACTATTTTGTTGTTGTTCATGACACACACTATGTTGTTCTTTAATGAATATGCCTAAAATAAAGTAATCACACAGCTGGGCTTGAGGAAGTTCGGGTAATTAAAACAAGAAGAAACTCTACAGTTATTCAGTAGAAATTATAAAGTATATTAGCTGGAAATATTAAGGGGCAAGGGTACAGGACAAAATCAAAATTGGTTTCAAGTTATTTTATAACCAGAAAGATGAAAGTGCCATTACAGAACCGGGTACCTAAGCAAACAGCAGATTATTTTTGGATAAGGTATGTTCCAGAGTATGGTGGTGAATTTTATGTTGAAGCTTTTAAAATTTGAAATGTCATTGTGTTGTCAGAATTACAAAGGAGGAAAAATTCAGTTATAAGTAAGAGCTTGATTAAGGATTGTGGAAGAATTATAGAGTACTTGTTAGGAATCAGTAATAACAAGATGACTAGAAAATCTACAAAAGCTTGTCAGGCTTTCAATAGCTTAATAGAGGCAAACCTAACTATGCCATATCATGAATATGTAGCAAGTGCTCTTGGTTTCCTTCTACAGAGCTTATATAACACAAGAACATGGAATAAATATGAGAACATACACATTAGGATACCAACAATAAGGGTTGTTTTTCAAAAAATGAATTATTTAGGTTAAAATATGGAGATGAAAGAAAGAATAAAAATAAGTAGAATATGAGAAAAGACTAGGATATGATAATCAATATAAATATTAATTTTGTATATAATGATGCTATATTGTAGTTTCATGTCAATCCATATGAAATTAAAGTATATGGTCCACAATCAAAAAAGGTAGAAGAGTGATTGATAAATGAAGAAAGTGTGTTAAGGTCCTTGAGGAAGGGGTGAAATGGTCACTCTAACTGCATGAATAAATAAATAACTAATTATACAAGAAAGATAGAGCTCACATCTAGAAATGCCACTCCTACCTCCGTGGTGAATAATTAAATTTAGGAAATTTATGTGATCTTTCTGAGACAATGTCTTAGTTTTGTAATTATGGGACGGATCACAAAATTTTAATTCATAGAATGTTTGCACAGGTTACTTTATAATTTACAGATACAGTTGAATCCACATCACCACTGCTGCTCTTTTGAGAAAGGAGAACAGCTGAAAAAGTAAGGGATTCAAAAGTAAAACCAAAACATTTGACATAAAGATCTAGAAACCTCCCTCACACCAAACATATATTAAAATATTTTCATTCTCATGGGGACTCACTACTTTAATGAAAAGAAAATTTAACTCTTCTCCTCTTGGCCCATGAATACCTGGAAGTGATCTCGTCTTGGAGTAAAATGAAGATTTGGTGTAGGAATCAGAGTCATAACCTGGAGAATGTTGTTAGCAATGGTTTAAAAGGGTGCTTGAGCAAGGAAGGTGTGAATTTTCACACAACTGGATTTTTACACTAATAAATTATCCTTGTTTTACATACTGCTTTATGCCATCTATTCACTTTTCATAAAATTTTATGAGACATATATAATAATTATCCCCATTTTAGAGACAAAAAAACTAAGGCTGAGAGGTTAAATACTTGTAGAGCTACATGTTTGTAACACAGCAGAGCTAAGGTGTAAACATAATTTCTCTGTCTTAGCCACTATTCTATAACCTTCCCTAAAAATAGTTGCTTTCATAGGAAAATAATTAATGCACAAAAGATTTTTTCTAAATTTTGAATCACTTTGCCAAAACTGTTCTATTATTATCAAAATAAGTACCTTGAAGTATATTATGTGATATTTTTACACAAAAGAAATGTAAATGTGAACTTTATCCATACATGAATTTGATAATTTTGTTTGATTTTCTCTTCTGATTTGGGGAGTGAGGGAAAAAAATTGGACAAAGAATGACTTCAAGCTTATTCAATATATGCAGAGAATAAGTTCTCCATTTATGTAAAGGAGTAATATAAGAACTTTTAATATTGTGAAAAAAAGCAAAATGTTAACTATTTTGATCATTACAATAAAGTATGCCTTATGTTCATTTGAAAGTGCATGTCTAATTTAAATATTTTATTTAAATGATAATATGTTTTCCATTAATATCATTTAATGGACATTTATAATAAGCAGATGAGAAAAATTAGCTATTATATATGACAGTTCAGGAATATTTCATTTTGTTCACAGGAAAATGTATCACCTGGATTTCTAGCTTACAATATCTCCAAGGTATGACTGTACTATTATATACCTGCTAGAATCATTAAGACAAAACAAAACAAACCTGACAAAGTATTACCAATGATGGCAAGATTTCAGAGCAACTGTATCTCATGCATTTTTGGTGAGAACAAAAAATAGTACAGCCAATTTGGAAATCAGTTTGGCAGTTTCTTATAATGTCAAGCATGTACTGTCAACATGACCTGGAAATTCCACTGAAAGAAACAAAAATTATGTCACAGAAAAACCTGTACATGAAATGTTTGTAGAACCATTATCTGCTTCCTCAAATCTGGAGAGAGCTAAATGCCTTTCATGATAATGGATAAATGAACCATAGTATATCCATTAAATGGAATGCTATTCAGTAATATAAAGGAACAGAATATTGGCATAGCCAATGACATGGAAGGACTACAAATTACATAATGCTAAATTAAAGATGCCAATCTCAAAAGGTTAAATAAAGTGTGATTCGAATTTTAAGAATTTCTAGAAAAGGCATTTTTATAGAGATGGAGAACTGATCAATTTTGCCAGTATCAGGGCTGAGAGAATGCTTTAACTATAGAGGGCCAGCATGAATCAACATTTTGGAAAAAGAAACTTTTCTATATACTGGCTATAGTGATGGACACATGAATCTCTGCATGTATTTAAACTCATAGAATTGCACATCAACAAAAAAGGAGTTACATAATTTTAAACTAAAAATTAAAAAATATTTTAAGGAAGCTGAGTTTAAAATTGGCATATGTTTATAGTGTAAAACATTGATACATGCTTATTCGTGAAGCGTATGTCTACTGGAAAATAAATATATATTTTTAATTTTAGAATTTTTCATATGACAGTATGGGAATGTTATTCTGCATTAGATTTTTCATCTCTAAATTCAGGCAATGTAGAAATTAATGTGTTTTGGAAAGAAAAAATTTCACAGATGTCATTTTCCTTAAAACCAAGCAAACTACGAATGTAAATAATGCATTGCTTTGCTTTCAAGCTTCCAGAATCACTTGGAATCTGAGATATTGAAATTTCAATAGGTTTGAGACCATTTTCTGCCATAAATAATGATAAATAGATTGATAGCCACTTATTTTCAACTTGCATTAATTTCTCTATTAAAAAATCCTTATGAATAAAATTTGGCAGAATTTTCTATATGTGTGATTATTATGCCATTGTACTGTTTTGAAAACACACAATTCAAATATTAGTCTTATGGCAAATTTATTATGCAATAATCATTGATATTACATACAAATATGAACATGAGGAAAATAAAATCAGAATACAATTATAGGCCGGGCGTGGTGGCTCACGCCTATAATCCTAGCACTCTGGGAGACAGAGGCAGGTGGATTGTTTGAGCTCAGGAGTTCAAAACCAGCCTGAGCAAGAGAGAGACCCCATCTCTACTAAAAATAGAAAGAAATTATATGAACAACTAAAAATATATAGAAAAAATTAGCAGGCCATGGTGGCACATGCCTGTAGTCCCAGCTACTCGGGAGGATGAGGCAGAAGGATCGCTTGAGCCCAGGAGTTTGAGGTTGCTGTGAGCTAGGCTGATGCCACGGACAGCACTCTACCCCGGCCAACAGAGTGAGACTCTGTCTCAAAAAAAAAAAAAAAAGAATACAATTACAGGCATAACTCCTCGGATATACTGTGCATTCAATTCCTGACCACCACAATAAAGTGAATATCACAATAAAGTGAGTCATACAATATTTTTGGTTTCCAAGTGTACACAAACCTTGTTTATATTATACTGTAGTTGATTAAATGTGTAACAGCATTATGTCTAAAAAATATACATACCTTAATTTAAAAATACTTCATTACTAACATATATTAGTGATCATCTGAGTCTTCAGAAAGTTTTAATCTTTTTGCTGGTGAAGGGTTTTGCCTCAATGTTAATAGCTGCTGACTGATCAAGGTGGTGGTTGCTAAAGGTTGGGGGAGCTGTGACAATTTCCTAAAATAAGTCAACAATGAAGTTTGCTACATCATTGACTCTTCCATGAAAAATTTCTCTGTAGCATGCAATGCTTTTTAATAGCATTTTATCCACAATAGACTTCTTTCAAAAGTTGAGTCAATCCTCTCGAACCTTGCCTCTGCTTTATCAACTAAGGTAATTTAATTTTCTAAATCTTTTGTTGTCATTTCAATGATGTCCAAAGCGTCTTCATCAGGAGTAGATTCCATCTCAAAGAAACACTTTCTTTGTTCATCTATAAGAAACAATTCCTTATCCATTCAAGTTTTACCAGAAGATGGCAGAAATTCACTTACATCTTCAGACTCTACTTTCAATTCTAGTTCTCTTGCTATTTCCACTACATCTGCAGTTACTTTCTCCACAGAAGTCTTAAACCCCTCAAAGTCATCCCACATCATGATGTCATCCAGTATCAACTTGTTCCAAACTCCTCTTAATGTTGATAATTTGACCTTCTCCCATGAATCATAAATGGTCCCAATGACACCTACAATGGTGAATACTTTCCAGAAAGTTGTCAATGGTCTTTGCCCAGACCCATCAGAGAAATCACTGTCTATGGCAACTATAGCATTACAAAATGTATTTCTTTAATAAGACTTGAAAGCCAAAATTGCTCGTTGACCCATGGGCTGCTGAATGGATTTTGTTAGTAGGCATGAAAATAACATTAATCTCCTTGTATATCTCTATCAGAGGTCTTTGCTCATTGTCAAAGAGAGCAGTAATATTTTGAAAGGAATATTTGTATCTGAGTAGTAGGTTTCAACTGCTGACTTAAAATATTCAGTAAACCACACTGAAAACAAATGTGCTGTCATCCAGGCTTTGTTGTTCCATTTCTAGAGCATAGGCAGAGTAGATTTAACACGATTCTTAAGGTTCTAGGATTTTTGGAATGGTAAATGAGCATTGGCTTCAACTGAACTCACCAGCTGCATTAGATGCTAACAAAAGACTTAGCCTTTCTTCTTAAGCCTTGAGTCTAGGCTTTGACTTCTCCTCTCTGGCTATGGAAAGTCCTAGATGGCATCTTTTTTCAATAGAAGACTATTTAATCTACATTGAAAATCTGTTGTTTATTGCAGCTACCTTCATCAATTACATTAGCTAGTTCTGGATAATGCTGCAGGTTCTATATCAGCACTGTTGTAATGTACAGCATGGTGACTACAGTTAATAATACTGTATTGTATACTTGAAATTTGCTAACAGAGTAGATCTTAAGTGTCCTTACCACACACATACACACATATGCCTGTATACATACACACAGGGTAATTTTGTGTGACGATGAATGTGTTGATCAATTTCATTATGGTAATCATAACACAATGTACATAGATATCAAATCATCATGTTGTACATCTTGAATATATACAATTATTTATTTATTTTTTTAATTTATTTTGTTTTTCGAGGACAGAGTCTCACTCTTTTGCCCTGGCTAGAGTGCCCTGGCATCAGCCTAGCTCACAGCAACCTCAAACTCCTGGGCTTAAGCAATCCTTCTGCCTCAGCCTCTCAAGTAACTAGGACTACAGGCATGCACCACCATGCCCAGCTAATTGTTTCTATGTATTGTTAGTTGTCCAGATAATTTCTTTCTATTTTTTTAGTAGAGACCGTGTCTCGCTCTTGCTCAGGCTGCTCTGGAACTCCTGACCTCAAGAGATCCTTCCGCCTCGGCTTCCTAGAGTGCTAGGATTACTGGCGTGAGCCACCGCACCCAGCCTGAATATATACAATTTGTATTTGTCCATTATACCCCAACAAATCTGTGAAAAAAAATTATTGCAAAAGTATATTAGGCAATATAACTTGTGAAAAAAAGAAAAATTTTTTGTTTAGGGTCAATGATCAGACCATGACTGTGACCTGACAAATTCTAAGCCAATCCAATGAAGAGTTCTCAAAGCAAATATCACTCATTAAAGAAGTCCCTGTGCTGTGTGGAAATGGCCAAATCTTTTTACCGCCATCTTGGTCAGCCATTTCCTAGGGGCCTCTTTGACAATAGCTTAGCTGCTGCTCAAAAGTGTAGGTAGATTCTGAAGAGCCTAAGCACTGGAGACTTTGAGCTAATTTACACTTAGCAGTTGGACAGAGTCTTTCACTGATGAGATGACCTAATTGGCACTTTTGTTTCTTCATTTGTGCCATAGCAGACACAGAAATAAAGTCTAACTTATAGATAATTGCTTTATTTGACATTAAGTGGTAATATTAATAACAGTATAAATCAACTTATTTCAATGCTTATAGTTATTATGAAAATAGTTCATAATTATTGATGATTTCGATTATGTTATAAACATAAAATATAGATATACTCTAAAAATATGTGGGTTAAAATTTTGTTTCTGTTTTCTAAGATAAAAACCAAAATAAAGACAAAATGCTATACGAAAATTTTTAATATATAAACTTCTATAGTTTTACCTTCTTTGTCCTGTGAGATTATGTAATCAAAAGTCTTTAACAAATATAAAACAAACTCACTCTATTGAGAAACATAAATTAAAGATAGAATAGATTAAAAAATCCTAATATATTAATGTTTATAATTTCTAATTAAAAGTCAATGTAAATAAATTTTAAAAACATAATTGGGTAGGTCAAAATCAACTATTTTATATACATACACATACACACACACACAGACACACACACTAGACCAGAATGTACAGTATATTAAAAATATGACCTACTTTTGAGTAAATGTCCCAAAGAGACTAATTATCTACATAAGAAAATATATTACTCATTTTACATTTTAATTTAATAGTTTAAGTCATGCTCTTGCCTTTTAATACAGATAAACTTTCTTAAATATACAATTTGAGCAATGAAAATTTTATGAAATATAAGTATATATTGTTAAAATAAATATTAATTTTAGATAACAAATCATAACATCCTCATTAATACACAAATCAGGAGATTAGAATTACAGCCAATTGATAATATAGAGTATTTTTTACATTGAAACTATGAAACAGAAATTGAGTTACCTCATACTGAGGTTTAAAAAAACATGCAAATACATAAATACATTTAAGATTAAATTTCTCCAAATTTTACTTTTCTGATATGCTTCATAAAATTTTAGAAAACATTAATAAGCATTATATTTAGCACCATAATTTGTCACATAGTAATATTAAATTACAAGTGTGGCATTCCATTTTGTCTAATTTCACCTATGTAACAACTATGAAAAACTCATATTTATTTATTGTTCTATAATCTTGGTGTTTTCATTTGTCTCTAAGGGAAGGAGAAAAGTGTAATGAAACATCAATTACATAGAGAAGAAGAATATCAACAGTATACACTTAAATCCATCTTAATGATTAACTGTCCTGGCATTCATCAACTATTAAAAATTGAACCCTTTTAAACAAAAAATATAGCATAGATATTAGATTTAGAATGGTGAATACATATTTGTGTAGTTCTTTCTCTATTTTTGTTACTTTTCCATTTCCAATCCTTTAAATCAAAAGATGAAATCATTAAAAATCCATTTACAATAACACCAAAATGATTAATTTAGCAAAGTACAAAACTTATTGCTGAGAGAAATTATGGGCTAGAAAAGTCAATACAGTCAAGACAGCAATTCTGAAAAAAAAAATTCGTCTTAAATTCAACACATTCACTATCAAATCCTAGCAGCTGTTTTTGTAGTTATTGACAAGTTGAACCTAAAATTTGTATGAATTGGAAAGAAATTATAAAGACACGGTAATCAAGATAGCATAGGTTTGGTGCAAGAACAGGTATGGAGATCAATCAAACAGAATTGGCAGTCCTAAAATGCCTCTACATTTATGGTAATATGAATTAGTCACAGGTGTGCAGACAAATGGGGAAAGGATAATATTTCTAAACTGTTGCTAGGACAATTGTATATTCACGTGCAAAAGAAATGAATTTAGACACCTCCTATCCTAAATAAAAATTAACTCAAAAAGAATCATAAACCTAAATATAAGCGAAGACTATAAGATATCTAAAAGAAGACATAGAAGAAAATCTTCAGGACTATGGGTTAGAAAGATTTTTCAGGTAAACCACCAAAAGCATGATCCTTAAAAGAAAACAAAAGAAAAATTAAACCTTATCAAAATTATAAACTCTTTGGACTTTGAAAGACATTATTATAAAAATTAAGGAATAAGCCACATATTGGGAGAAAATATTTACAAATCAGGTATCCAATAAATATTTGTATTCTGAGTATATAAAGAACCACTCCAATTTAATAACTTGATGCTAGCCAAACCAACTAAAAATTAGCAAAACATAAATGTTAGATATTTTACCTTAGGACAATTTTACCTAATCATAATTTTATATATAAGTATAAATAATTTTACTTATTAACATTTATTGTTTCCTAATCTAATGTATTTACTGATATTTAATAAAGCATATATCTTGCATTTTTAACATAATACACCATGCTATTCTATTTTGCATATGCAGCTGTACTGGCTATAGTGCATAGCTACCTGATCATCCTAAATAGATTTAGTAACACCAGAATGTTAACTTGGGTACTTTAATTGTTTATATAAGTTATATTTTAAAGTTTTAGATGTATGTATATCTACATTTTTAGATATGCATGCATCTAAATCTAATTCTTTTTTAATCCTAAATGAACTTTTATTTTATAGATAAGAAAACTGTGGCCACCAGAAGGGGAAAGATTGGCTCAAGATCATGGAGAAGCGAGAAATGTTAGCCTTGGCATTGCACTGCTCAGTCCAGAGCTCTTTCCACTTCCACAGGCCTTGGAACACAGCTGCAGAAGCACTGTTTTCCTGAGGCTGTCAAGAGACAGTGAGCCCAAGGAGCACCATCTCAGCCCACTTCACTCTTTTCAGGCTCCTCTATTGGCAGGTTGCTATGCTGATCAGGGAGGGGCTACCAGGGTGCAAGTCCAGGAGGAAGTGTGATATTTGTTTATAATTCATTGCAACATTTATTGAAAATGTTCAATCTCATTTAGATAGCTTCTCAGAGCACATTTCATTTAAAAAATCCTGATTCTTTATTCTGATTTTATTATAATTGTAAAAGAATCTCATGTTGTATACCCATCTAAATAATTGTGCTTTATAACTGAAAGTCATGTTTTCTAGTCTATTTGGAAGTACACATCATGATTATGAATTCAGATGACAGGGAGATATTTAAACAACATCTTTCTGAAAGCTTAGTTTGCATTCTATGATGACTCATTACTCTAATGCAGATAAATGATTGGACTGAGAGAGGCATCATGTTGATTATGTATTTGTGATCACGGACATGCATTTGTTTCTGAAAACTTTTATGGTGCAAGTAGATCACACTTAAATGTATGTTATAGAAATAGTGTTTTTAATAAAAAAAGTAAAACTAAGATAGCTTTAATAGCTGCAGCTATTCCTCAGTGGCATGAGCTGCCTGCAGAGGCAGTTTTCCCAACACATGAGGTAATAAAACAATTTCTGTACAATCACCTTTGGAAATGTTGTAGAACAGAAAATAAAAATGTCTACAGATGTTAGTAAAATGACATAAATGAATGAATCAAGCTAGATATAAGATTAATGTTTTCAAGAATTATGAAGCAGATTGATATTTTTACAATATTTGGTTTTCATGGAGTTATGGATTCAGTGAAAGTGTTACTTTCTTCTTGACTCTGCCATGAGGAAAACTTCAAAAGAAGCTTAAGTGATCAATGATTGCTAACATTGGGCAAACATATCTGACACTGAATGCCAAAAATATCAATGGGGAGGGGTGATTGGTGGCAAAATGTTGAGTGCTATCATCTAGCTCATAGGTGGATATTATTCTGCTCTGCAAGAGTGTTGCAAAGGGACAAACATGGGCACTTTGTCAAAAGTTTTTAGAAGAGTGCAAATCTGAAGTTGGAGGAAGTAAGCAAGATGGTGGAATAAGACCCTCTAGTGATTGTGTTCCCCAGAAAACATCAAATGAAACAACTATCCAGGCAGGAAAAGAATTTCATAAAGGCTAAGGACATGAAGTGAGAGATTATAGTACCTTATTTTAGCATAATAATAAGAAAAAAAGCATTGAGGAGCATAGAGAGGACAGAGTTGCATTGCACATATCACCCCTTCCTCGACTCCAGTAGCGTATCAAGGAGAGAGACATGAACAGCTTCGAGGACAGAGAGGAAAGTGAGTTCAGGCAGGCCATAGCATACATCAAGGATGTGCTGCTGGCCTTTGGGTATGACCCATGTTAGTGTCAGCCTTGGTGGCAAAGGAATTAACCCCATCATCCTTTCCCCAACCTTAGGCCGCACAGAGCAGAGAGTGACTCCATTTGCTGGGGGAGAAGGAAAGAGAACTGAGCACAGGACTTTGCCTTGGAACCAAGTGCTGTGTCTGCCACAGGGAAATTCAACACTGTAAAACACAATGGTCCCTGATCCCAGACTGGGATCCATGGACAGAGCCTTTGGAAACCACCCCCTCCCCAACCCACTGCCAGTTAGAGACCAGCTGCCCTGGTAGGATGGACTCTTGTTCCTGTCTGCATCATTTGAAGCATACATGAGCAGCAAATAAACCTCAGCAGTAGGCAAGCCTTAGCAGCATGGACCTTGTGCCTATGCCTGTGCTGTTCTGGTCTCTGAAACTGTGGGCTTTGGGTATAATCCAGAATCATATTGGCTGAGGTGGCCATGCAACTGCTCACACAATTCTCCCCAAAACCCCAGGTGGCAGAGCAAGAAAAGAGACATTGGTCATATGGGGGTAAAAAGAGGAAAGTAGGCATGGGAAATGCTGTCATGGATTGCAGTGCTGGCCCCACCACAGTAACGTCCAGAGGCAAGCAGAGAACTGCAGCACCTGACTCTAGGCCAGGGATCACAGAAGGAGTCTGTGGCAGAAACTCAGGGACCTGGCAAGAGGGACTACTGTCTTCGGGCCCTTTCATAGTCCACCTGAGTCAAAACAACACACGGATTTTAGACTCACAGCAAACCTGGCCTTAGATCATCCTCTAATGTTATAAAAGTTGCAACATACTAACCATGAACTTGTGGCAGTCCTGGCTTAGGACATTAATTCCAATAAAGTGGCAATGACCACAGGCTCAAAGAACATAATAATGAGCCTACTTAGAAGCTGTGGAAGGATGGACACAAATAAAACCAAATTGTGAAGACTAGAATAAATACCTAATCCCTCAATGTGCAGGTTATCATATGAGACAAACATTAAGAACATTCAGGGAACTATGACTTCACCAATTCAACAAAATAATGTGCCAGAGACAGACTCTAAAGCAAGAGACATGTATGATCTTTGAAAAAGGGAATTCAAAACAGCTGTTTTAAGGAAACTCAAAGAACTTCAGGAAAACATGGAGAAAGAATTTAGTAATTTATCAGAGAAACTTAACAGAGACATTGAAATAATTAAAAAAAAACAGAAATTTTGGAGCTGAAAAATACAATGAACAAAATGAAACATGCAATAGAGGACAGCAATAGCAGAATTAATCAAACAGAAAAAGAATCAGTGAATTTGAATTTAGGCAATTTCAAAATGGCTAGAATTTTTAATGTTATCACAAAGAAATGATAAATGTTTAAGGTGATGCAAGTTAAAACCTTAAGTGATTGCATCATACATAATGTATACACATGTCAAAACATCTTGTTGTGCCTCATTAATATGTACAATTATGTTCCAATCATAAATTTTTTAAAAAATGAAATGTTTTATAATATTGATATTTAAAAATAAATTTAATTAAATATCACACACACATATGCAAACACTTACTTGTGGACCAGTATTTTCTCAGCCAAACAATACCTCTACCAGTAGAAAGTACATGCATTGCCAGTTTGCAACCTCTAGGCAGTAGGGATACTTGAATTGAATAAGTATTTAAATTAAATGTTGCTATAAAATTCTTACCATTTTGTAGGTTAGATGATTCTGAGTTTAAAACATCAATGATTAAGTGTAAAATTCCCAGTATTTCAGACACCCAAACACAATTGCTATCTCCATTTGCAACTTCAGTTTAAACCGCTAGTAATGTATGCTTCTTGCAAGAAGAGATGTGTCTTTTTTCTAATCTCATATACCTATCAAAGAGCCAATGAGATAGTAAGTTTTCTCTAATTATTTTGTTATACATAAATAAAGACTCAAATTGGCATAGCATTCCTATATGCTCAATTATTTTATTAGAATAAGTGATTATATGCCTCTGTAAGATAAAGCACCTAAAATTTATTGCTTTTGTCCCTTAATTTTTTAATATCAACTTTCTCAATTATATAGGGGACATTAACTTTTGGAACCATACAAAACATCTGTTACAGACATAAGAGTAAAGGAGAATGAGTCTCCATAGAGTCTCTTTCTACTGTTAAGTGAATGTCATAAAAAAGTCAAATCCATTATTAAAAGATAGAATGATGTAATTCCTGAAATAAAACTTACACCCACAGAACCAGGAAATGTCGAAGAATTGTGCATTTTATATAAAAAGTTCAAATTTGAGGATGTTATACACTGGAATACCTTAACGATCACTGTTTCACAGTTTTAATTTAATACAGGTGATAAGTGATTATCAATGTAATGATTCCGTTTAAATATGTTAGAAAGATTGGGGTTTATTAGTTATAATAATAAAAGTTATTAAATTTCAAAGAAGACAATTGTATTTCAACGATTCCCAGTTCCACTTTAGTCAGACTTTATCAATATGAAATGTTAATACAACAATGCTGTGTGAAAGAGTATAGTTTGTATTGCATCACAATAGTATGTGACTCTTATTTACTAATTTTCTAAACAAAGTAGCCAACCATTTTGAATATGTTTAAAATCTCTTAAAGATTTTGCCACAAGCAAGCTAATCAATCAAGATTCCCATGTTAGTCAATCTCAGGGTTCTTTGTTAATGCCCAAATAATTACGTAGTCATTGAAAAATACTTTTTTTAAAGTCTTATCTTTAGCCTAAAATATGAGCACTGCAGGTAAAGAATATTATTATACTGGAATTAGAATGAGATGGAATCAATTTACTCATCTATATGGCTAGAGCCGGTCACCTAGAGTAGCAAAAATAGAAATTTCTTTTTTTAACGTGATCTGAAATTTTAAAATATTTGGCTTTAGAAACAACTTTGTCTCTGCTTTGACATCCTTGACTAGAGAAAAAATTAAAAAAATAAATAAATAAAATAAAAACTTTATTATTTTGTAATCCCATCTGATCATCCTTAGTAGTTTGGTGACTGCCCCACATACTTATTACAAATAAAGGAAATACATGCAATTTAAAATACCATTTCAGAAAGTTCCATAATGAGGCAAATATATGTATATATATATGGATTTTTTTTTATTTTAAGATATTTTCCCATTTAAAATATAACACATTTACATTTTAAAAAATGGGATGGAAATTAAGGATGAAAAGATGTTTAATACATAATACTGTGATCAATAAAGGTAGATAAAAACTCACAGTAACTGGAAATAGAGGCTGAGAAAGCATGCTCCTGCTTCAGAGGAGGCTATCGTAATTACTTTATTCATTAGCTAAAGTAAAAAAAAAAAAAGTGAAATTTATATAGATGCTTATTTAAAATATGGATTTCATTTCTTTGAAGTTTCAAGAGTCTGCATTTTGTTGTTTCTTATGAGATAAAATCTTGAGAAATAAATACATGGAAATATCACTCAGAGCGATATTTTAAAGCCAATAATGCAAATTGCGAATGAATATGACCAAATTGTTTTGCAACTTTCTTGGCTGGGAGCAATGCAATGAAAAATATAATCAAACAAGCAAATTAATTAAGTGCTTGGAGCTTCCTTTTAGGAAAGTTTGAAAATTGACTTTGTAAGTGAATTTTAAGAAATAGATGAAAACTTGCAAGCCTTGTAAGTAGATATCTGTCACATCTTAAAAAGAGCAGTCAGGCTCCAAACAAAGTTACCTTAGGACACTACTACAAATGGATAAATTTAAAAGTACTTAAAAATGCTTGAAATAAATAAGAGAACTAAGATTAGGTGACTCTTTACAATTAGATGAAACAATGGATATCATCAAGTATATTTTTCCATTTCTATTTATGTTATTTATATTGGTGGCTTATAATGTTGATAATTAACAAAATGCTTGATAGTGAAAATATATCTGTGAAGAACAGAAAAAAATGTGATTCTTTTAGAGAAGACTGGATTCACTGGGGAAAAAATGGGTTGCTTGCATAGATAGTTGTAAACTCAATGGCTTGCAAAAATATTAATAGCATTGATAATATTCCAATCCTAGTTCCATTCTACTCTTCCTTTTCTGTATTATTAATGATATTAAGGGGGAAAAATCTAAAGATCTATGCCTTATATATTTCATTTTCTGGTAACCACAAAAAAATTAAAATACTTGTAGGCTATTTCAAATAAAGTAAAATTCAAATCACTTAAATATTTAAGATAAAATCATAATTTTTAACCTTTCAAGAGTATAGTAACATATAGCACATACTGAGTGTGGAATGAGCTGAAAACAACTTTAATATTTATTTCATTTAATATTTATCACATGCATGCAAATTATAAATTATTCCAATTTTAGAGGTGGCAGAACTAAGGCTTAGAGAGGATAAGCAAGCTGATGTAGCTAGCCCCTAGCAATATCAAGCTCTCATCCCCAATCTGCCTGGCGAAAAAACAAATTTTTTTTTCCTCTATTACATTCAACTGACCTCTGGTTGGGTGATTGTTACATTCCAGATTTATTGAGAAACTTTTTGTTGTTTGTGACTGGTTTTTTGTTATTTGGAACAGAGTTGTGATGAATACAAATCTGTGCAAGGGGATCTTCTATGAATTTACAGAGAGAGAGCTAGACAGCTCTAGACAAGTGTGCAATATCCTTGTTAACATTTGAGGGTAACATGAGGATAGTATGTCCAGATATGTTTGTGTTATCTATCTGCAGAAAAAAAAAATTCTTCAATTCTTTGTACGTGTGATTCCTGAGTGCCTTCAACTACTTTCTAGTTACTGCGTTAGCAGCTATGTTAGCTCAGGCTGTCAGCTAACAAATTAATTTAGAATACTCCTCTTGCAGGTGAATTCTCAGACTCATGTGAGCAACTGTAGAACAGTATTGTTAGGATTGTGCTAACTGCCTCTAAGCATCTTGAGGAAGCATCAGGTGGCCTTTATTTTCAACAGTGATGAGGGAGACTTACTGTAGTTGAGTGCTTATTTTTAAAGCAATTTTTAAACCAACTGCCCAACTGGTGTAGTGTTGGGAATCAGAATTTATGTATCCACTGTGTGTTCATGTGTGATGACTTGTGTGTATACCTTGATAGATGTGCATATTTGATATATTTATATATAAACAAGATATATACAGTATATGACATGTATGGGTGTATATTTATTAGTCTCTGATGCAAGTAGCAATAGGCTTTGTTTCATAGGTTTCAGGCAATGCAAACATAATCAGTTTACTAGCTAGAAGACAAATGAATATAATGTACAGGTTTTAAGACAACCTCATTTGTTCCAAACGGCCTACATTTGCTCAGCAACTGGCAAGGAACATATATTGCCAAAGTTAATGACACAAGAATCAAACTTACTTCTTAAAAGGTAAGTTCAGCACAAAGAATTTTCTATTGAAGATTATAAATAACCAATATTTATTATTTTTACGATTTTAATATCCACTAGGGGTTCAATTTAGTGGTACAAACCAGATATAAAATTTTGATTTTTTTTCTATCATGCATCTATCTTGGATTTAGATTTAAATTGTTAGAATGTTAGTTTTTTAAATGATTGCATTTAAAAATATGCCTAATTCCCCAAAGGTTTCTATTGATTATTCTCTTGCAAAAAATAACTACTAGTAAATTTTTAAATATGTATTCCTATAGTGCTTGAATGATGAAAAGTCACAAATATTCCTATTGCCTGTAATGGAAATATGTATGCAGATTCTGTCTTTCAAATGTTCCTTTTACTTTATCATATTTCACAGAACTTTATATCCAAAGGGGAAAGAGAAATTTGCAAATATTTCTTATTCAATGAATAAACATAAGGACAATCCTCACAGCACTTTGCAGATTGTGCTAAGGCATCAGACTGGCAAGAATGTAAAGACTCCAAATGCTTTGTTGGTCTATTTGTTTTGCATCTGCCAGCCTGTGTATGTTCTAGTTGCCGACACCTGCTTCTCCATTTCATTTTGCAAAATTCCACCTAATTTTTAAATGAGAGGAAAACAAACCTTAATATTTGAAGAAAATATATTATATGCAAAACAACAAAAAACCCTCTGGTATTGTGTCAAAATTCTAAACTTTTCATTTTAAGGAATCATATATAAAGCCATATGAACAGAACTGTACACCTTAGGAATAATTCCTGCCTGCTGAACAACTGACAATTCGAGTAATGTGAATTTTTAGGAATTCCATCTGTTACATAGTTAACTGATCAAGAATGTTTAATTACTTTTAGGATTACAGGGTATTTTGGGGGAGAAAGATGATTTTTATGACTAAAATTAGTTGATTATTTCTTTACTTAACAAACACTGTTTTGGCCAACACTATTCTAGCCACCAGAATTGGATCAGTAAACAAAACAAACAAAACCCTTTCGTTCATGAAACTTACATTATTGAAAGAAGTAGATATCATACCATAGGGTGAATAACCATAGCCCCGTTTGCCTGTGATAGCTCCAATGTATGCCTGTTTTCAAGACATATTGTTAATAGCAACCTCTATCATTCTTCAAATTTTGCTGATTCAGATAATATGGTCAATGGTCACCACAGCTGTATAAATAATAATTAGGTAAACTATTTAGAATGTTAGGTGATAAATGCTCTTGATAAAGAAATAATAAAGACCAGGTGCAGTGGCTCATGCCTGTAATCCTAGCACTCTGGGAGGTCGAGGTGGGCAGATCGGTTGAGCTCAGGAGTTTGAGACCAACCTGAGCAAGAGTGACACCCCTTCTCTACTTAAAAAAAAAAAAAAAAAAAGAAACAGCTGGACAACTAAAAGTATATAGAAAAAATTAGCTGGATATGGTGTCGCATGCCTGTAGTCTCAGCTACTCAGGAGGCTGAGGCAGGATTGCTTGAGCCCAGGATTTTGAGGTTGCTGTGAGCTAAGCTGAAGCCAGGGCACTCTAGCCCAGGCAACAGAGTAAGATAAGACTCTGTCTCAAAAAAAAAAAAGAAAGAAAGAAAGAAAGGAAGGAAGGAAGGAAGGAAGGAAGGAAGGAAGGAAGGAAGGAAGGAAGGAAGGAAGGAAGGAAGGAAGAAAGAAAGAATGAATTAAGTGGAATGGAAGATATTAGAGTGTAGAGGTTAGTGGGGAGGGGGTGTTGTAAATTTCCAGGGCTGCAGGAGTAGACCTCACTGCAGATAGATATCCAGCAATGAATGAAGTGAGTAGAAATTCTACCATAGATGTTCCATGCCCAGGCAAAAGAAACACCACTGCAAATATCTTAGAGCATACGCTAAAGTTGCAAAGCCAGTGTAGCTAGATGTTCAAGAGGAAGAGAGAGCAAGATCAGCATCCAGAGTGCTAAACTTACACCATGGAACCCTTCTTAAGCCAGATCATATAATTACTTATAGGCCATTGTAACATGTTTGATCTTATGCTAGGAAAATTGAGGTCAAACTGAATTGGTTTCAGCAGAGATGTAACAAAAAATTACCTCTGACTGTTGGATAAAAACTGATGGTAGGAAGTATTAATAAAAACAGAAAAGGGAGGTCTCCACTTGTTTGAGGAAATGTCCTTTTCCTATTTCACTGGCCAAAGTATTTAATACAATGAATTGATTTAGTAATAGTAATATCGTTGGCATTTTTACCATTTTTAATGAATATTTTTATATTTTTACCATATAGAATCATGCTTGCCCTATCCATTCTCTTTCTATTTTGCTAAGTTCTTTGTTTGTTTTTGTTCTACATAAAGGACATTATCAAATGCTTTCTTCTACACCCTTTCATGTGATTAGTTTGTCCTTTTTAATATGTATCTGTGGTGAATCAAATACATATGTACACATGCGTGTGCCAATTTAAATAACAGAGAGGGAGACTCTCTAAAAAGGGAATATTTAGGAGGAGGTATTGCACTGGGAATACCTCTGCCATTATTAACTATGTGCATAGATTCAGGGAGATAAAGGAAGACAAAGGTTTTGAAAGCAAAATGAGGAGGATTACTTAATTGTTTTGAGATAATTATCCTTGGCTACAAGGACAAATAACAAGGGTGGTGCCAGTCCAAGAATGGACAGGCAGTTCCCAGGTAGATTCCCGAGTGTTTTATTGTGTAAGGTTGTGGTGGCCTTTGTGCAAAGTTGTGTTTTGTGCAGTCTTTTGTGATAGTTCCTGTTATCAGTGCATAAGAACTTTTCCTTCATGGCCTTCCCTGGATTTATTTGTCAGGATTTTTAATATAGGTGACTCCAATCTGATTTTGGCAACTTTCACAGTTCCCACTTTTTGATGAAGATATTTTATCCAAAAGTATCACTGATCAATCGTTTTGCAATTAAGTTTTGATGTCCTTCAGTGCTGAGATTGACCTGTGCCAGGTTTTTGGTGTATCCCACGTTGGAGGGAGTAATTGGTGACTAGGAGTCCATTTCAAAACCTTTTTCAGCCACATTTGAGCAATAAGGGAGGTTTGGAGAGAGTGGCTCTCAGGCTAGTCTACGTAGAGTCCATTTCTAAGTTCAATTTTGTTTCTTCCACAGGCATTGGCTATCATCTCAATGCTGGGTCAGCATTATTCTATTAGTTGTACTTGTGCAGAAATTTAATAAGTAACAGGTACAACATTTAAAAAGAAAAATACAAAGTAAAATGGATAGTAGTATGATAATCCAAGTTTGCTTAATGATGTTGAGCTATGAACTTAGGCCTAAAGACAAGAAATTGAATAAATCAAATGACTATGCAAAATTAGATGACACTTGTTGTAACTATGTAGCCTTTTTTTTTTTTATTTTGAGTGTGTGGGTTTCAATTTTCCAGATGAATTTATCCAGGTATAGCATATAGTATTAGCAATAGCATTGTCATTTCCTTATTTAGCTGATAGATAATATAGAGCAATTTTTTTTCATCTAGTATCCCATGACTGGGTTGAATTAGGGAAGAAAGTGAGTAATAGTTGTATTAGGGTATTGCCAAATTCACTCACTAGGTGGACTAAAGGATCTCCTAGGCCACTTCTGTCTAGTTACCGGCAGAAGCTACTGATCATTACACCATTATCCTGCCAATTGAAAAAGGTAGCATTAACAGAAGAGTCTCATTTTGATATGGAATCTTGCTCTGGTATCTTGAGAAAGGTCTTTCACAGAATGACATCATTGATTTCTCATCCAGGTTTATAGTTTGTCTCTAGTTATGGTTTCATGTGGTTTGGTGAACTTGCTGTGTGATCCATACATCAAGCATGAGACTTGTCCTTTGAAATTTATTCAGTTGAAGTTTATAGGGATTTAGGAACTAAAATGCTTCCTGTTCTTGGTCATTACATGAAAGAAAGTTGAATTGGAGGAAACTAGAAGAATTCTGGATCTAGTTCAATCTACAGGTAGATAATAAAGACTTAAAAACAATGCAGAAGGCTATAATCTAATTAATAGGTGTAGTATAGTTTTTTTTTAGATACATAACTTTCTACATAGTTTTCCTAAATTTTACCAGAGATAATCAGAACAAGACAAATTTGTTTGCAAAATAAGCTTAGTTTTATCAAATTTTGTCTGCAAAAATAGCAATTTGACCACATAGTAATCTCAGATTCAAAAAACTTTTTGAGGCTAAGAAGACAAATCAAGGCAGATTTTAGATTTCACCTGCAATACCTAATATCTTGAGATTCCTGGGCATGTCAGGAAGTCACAATTTTTTATTTACTGACTGAAAGCCTAGGAACACTTGAAGGTAAGCATTCTGCACACATTCTAAATATGATATTGTAGTCAAAGCCTTGGTAATATAACTAGTGTTTTCCAATTGTATCCTGTAATAAAGAGATCAGATTCTCCTTGAACTTATGCAAGCACCATATTGCCATAAAATAATAAGAATCGTCATGAATAGTTTCTGAATTTTGGAGTGATCAACCAGGGAGAACAAGTAAATGCTAAATGCTTGCACTTTTGTTCACAAAAGTATACTTTACCAATCTCTATCTGTAAATTATAGATAGGTTAAGAGAGAAAGTTTCTTTAAATATGGAAGGTAAAATATTTAAGTAAAGAACTAACAATGTTTCAATTAATTTCAATATTAAATATAAAGATAAGTCATAAAAGCGTTATCTTTATATTTAATCTGATGTAATTAACTTTTGTTTTGCTTGATCTTGATTAGCAGATTCACCTATTCATTAGAGTTTTAGAAAATTTTTATTTACCACACTAATCTCAAAGTTATTAGAAATCTTTATTCAAGAATACTTGTTAGTCTTTCCCATGAATCTGATGGCAGATATCTTTAGAGAAGAATTCAAAACAATAATTATGAATGACAAAAAGTTAGAATAAAATCTGACAAAAGTGTACTATAACCATAAATTGACAATCAAATTTGGTTATCTTTGTGTGATACAACATAACTACAAGAATTATGACTAATGACTTAGATTTTTAAGTACCTTATATAATTTTGGAACATTCATATCAATAACATACCCATATATGTAATTGAAAAAAAATCTAGCATCACATATCATTAGATAATAGTTTCCGTATAATTCAACACTTAAAATGAGTTTAATTTTAATCAATATCTCTATTTTATAAACATTTGAGAAGTTCTGGGGATGTCTGGAATATCCCAAAGTTAATTGTAGGAAAAAACTTAGAATGTTGATATTGGGAAGCCCTTAAGAGGTACCAAAATGTTTAAAACATTTGATCAAAACAGGATCACATACCATTGTGAAGGAATAGTCATTCACATAACCAGAGTGATAAACACAGAAAATTACATGGATGTAAACAAAACAAAACAAAACAAAATAAACCCTTAACCTTTTCAAAGCTCAGTTTTCCTAAGCAATAAAAAATATACAAACCTAATTAAGACAACATAAAGCATAACGAATTACAAAATATGTTTCCTAGACCAATTACTAGTAGAGGGAAAAAAACTCAAACCTCTTGCACTATGATTGCTTCTCCTTATAGGAAATCTAGATATATAACCTGGAAGTTGAACCTGATGAAAAAGAGTGGAATTGAAATGTCCCTACCACAAAGAAATGTTAAATGCCTGAGGGGATGTATACACCAATTACTCTGATGTGATTAATTCACAGTCTACGGCCTGTATCAAAACATCACATGTACCCTATAGACATATACAACTATCATGTACCCATAATTAAAAAATTAAAAAAAAAAGAAACAGGAAGAATGTGTCCAAGGTTGTGCTTGCATACCATATTATAGAGGAATGTAAACAGGAAAACTAGTACCTTCAGGAGGGGAATACATGGATCTTAGCATGGACAGAAATCATGAGAAATTTCCTGGTTACATGGAATAATTCAGACACATCAACAGAAGCCAAGATTACAGAATTGAGTTATACTGGAGAAAAACATTGCTTTTCTAGGCCTTCAGGACAGAACTCTTCAGTAACAGGCTATAGCATAAAAATTAGAACTAAAGAAAAATGTGACAGGAGCTAATGAAAAAGTTAAAAGAGAAAGTTTTCACCTCAGTCAAGCAAAATGATGTACCTTCTCAAGGGAAGGAAAAAAAAAAAAAAAAAGCAGGAGAAGGCAATGATGTATGGTCGGCAAATCACATGCAGCAAAGAACAGCCAAAGTTGAACTTCTGAGATATGAATCCGAAAAGCTTCAAGGGGAAAACTCAACCTTGACAAATAAAATTGCCATACTAAATGAAGAAGATTGCATTTTACACAGAATTAGGCAAATTAAATGGGAAACTGGAAAACAGAAAAAAAAAAGCTGCAGTTCGGAATATGGTTGAAAATGTAAAGAAACAAATTTCAGAATTAAATTAAAACTTGTCAGTTTTACTGAGAGCAGATTAGTACTGCAAGTAAACCTGTTGTTCTATCATAAGGGATGGAAATTTTAATTTTGTATTAGTGCATTTTGAACATTAAAGCTCAGTTTTTAGAAAGACTTCTAAATAATTTTCTTTTAACTATAGCCAATTTCATCATGCACGGAAGTTCTTTCATAAATTTATTCTTCACAGACCCTTCAAAACTTATACTTTCCACAATATGCTTTGACCTTTAGTTTTGTTCTATACTTCTTTTTTCTTAAATAACAGGTCATTTTACTTTAGAACAAAAGTACTTTTGTTCCCTTATTATTTTGGAAAATTATTCTCTAATTTCATTTTAATCTTGCTTACCCAAAATACATCTTCATACTTATAACTATCTTCACATCTTTCTCTCCTACTTACTGGCCACTTTCTGTCTTATTTTTATTTTCTTCCTAAATTTACTTTTTGAAACAATCTTAAATAATCTGAGAATTTAGAAAAAATTATTTATTTACTCTATAAAGGACATTTTTATGTCTTTCTTATGATTTTTCTCACCAAAAACACAACTTGGCTGGGCATGGTGGCTCACGCCTGTAATCCTAGCACTTTAGAGTGGGAAGCTGAGGCAGGAGGATTGCTTGAGCCTGTGGGTTCAAGACCAGCCAGAGCAAGAGTGAGACCTCTCATATCTACAAAAAATAGAAAAATTAGCCAGATGTGGTGGTACATGCCTATAGTCCCAACTACTCAGAAGGCTGAGGCAGGAGAATTGCTTGAGCCCAGGAGTTTGAGGTTGCAGTGAGCTATAATCACACCATTTCCCTCTAGCCTGGGAGACAGAGCAAGACCCTGTCTAAAAAACAAACAAACAAAACAAAAACCACATCTTAATTTTTTGGTACACTTTGTTTATAGAATTGTGTACATGTGTGTGTGTATGTGTGTACATAAATTAGAATTTTTAACTCAGTAACCTTAATTTCTAGTGAAAATCTAGGAAGCAAAATTTTTTAATTGTCTGTCCCATATCAGTATTATATAGATGAGAACTGTTTTATAAATTTAAGAAACATATTTTCCCATAACACAATTATTTTGTGTATTAATAGACCAAAATGTATTTAGTCTTTCTATAAAATTTAAGAAGCCAAAGATAAACTTATATTTATGTTCAGCAATTCGTTTTAGTATTTTTAGCTTACTTAGAAATGACCCATGCATTTTATGAATATCTATTAGTATTACTTAATATATCATGACTTTAATATTTCAAATTACATGAAAAGTTTATTTATAAATCTTTATCCATTTACATTTACCTTATGTATGTATTTGTTAACAATTATACCTAGATTACTTATGAAAACTGAGATGTTAGACAAAGCTAGTCATTTCAAGTTATTTCCCTGTTAACTCTTTCTGTAACCTATGAATATCAGGTATTTACCAAAGTAAAAACCTTGCAGTTAAATATGTGGGTATTTGGTCAATAACTCAAATGATACAGCTATTTTCATTAAACCAACAATATTAAATTAATCTTACTTATCTAAGTTACACAAACCAAGATTTTCCTCTTTTTAGGCTGGGTTTAGAGTTGCATGTGTTTTAAGGTCATAGAACTCTAAACCCAGCCTGCTGACCAAGAAACCTAAGCAAAAATGTATGCTAACAATTCTGAAGACATATTTATTTTGGTTTTTCCAACAAACTTAAAACCAGCTTATTTATTAAAGATTTAATTAAGTCAAGTGTGACATTTGGGTTAATTACTATATATTTTAACATTTTTTATGTGTGCTCATTTATCTAGGTCAATCTAAATGGAATTCCTTAAGGGATTTCTAGCCAGTTACACAAGATTCTACCATGTAGATACAACATATAACATAATACATATACATATGCAAAGACACACCTAAACACATATACACACACACACACAAAGATCTTATAGCTTTCATTTTATAATTTTAGTAATGAGGTAGTAAAATGTAGTAACATAAACTCACCAGTCTGTAAAAGAACACTTGGATCCAAATTATATTTTTGATGAATTGGGACCTGTTCTCATGGTTAAATTTTAATTGTCCTGATAGATAATCTTATGAAGGCTGTGAACAAAATTTGGATGCAGGGGGACAGTTTGGTTTTATTAATAAAAAAAAAAATCTCTCTTAGTCCTTTTTCCCCTTTTTTCAGTTTCAAATGAGTTTATGGTTAAATTTAACTTGTTGACATTTTTGCTAGGACTGGCCAAATTGTATCAGAAAAACAAAATCTCCAAAAAATCCTGGATTAGTAACAAATCTATCCTGAGTTTGTCAATAGGGTTTACTTGAATAGTCAAATTGGGTAGAGAAGCATTTTAGTAATTTTTTCAGCTTTTTCTGGCCCTTGCTAGGCAGACAAAGCAATTTTAATTCTGGGCAAATACAAATTATTGCTCTGAGCTCAAGATTTTGACCTTTATAGTCTGAGAGCATAACTTTTTTTAATAAGCAATTATCTGGTTCTTTTCTTTTTTAGATTTTCAATCTTTTAATTAACTGTTCCATCATCCTACTTGATTGTTAGGTAGGCAAACCCAAATTTAACTTCAAAAGCATAACGGTTAGGTGTACAAGGCTAGGTTGTTGGTTGCCATGGAGCTATTGTAGTCTCTAAAGCCATTAAAATGAAAAAGCCATTTAAGAGTATTTTTTAAAATCTTGGCTGGAATGCTGTAAGCAGTGAGTTTACCTTAACAGTAGCAGCAAAGTCAGCAACTTCAAAGTAGGCCTAGAAAAATAGAGAGAGATAGAGAACTTAGAAGGCTCTGGATGTTAATACTACATAGGTGGTTGCAGTTTTCTTAGTAAGTTCAAATAATGACCATTGAGCTCTGACTTTTCTTTGATGTAAGTTGCTCATCACTTAAAAAAATATATGCAAAAAATGGGCCATAATATAGCTGCCTGGAATCCCTGAAGGACGGTTGTTTTGGTATGTCTTTAGAATTCGAAGATACCATTGTATTTCTTAATACTCTCTCAAAAGTTAAAAAAAAAAAAAATTATAAATCCTGTCAGGAAATATCAGGAGTTTGAACCAGTGTCAGGTTTTAGTCTAAAACTGTCGGTTCTTGGTGCGCTCATGGCCTAAGAATGACCAGACACACCAAAGTTAGGCAAGTATGAAAATGAGGTTTATTGAGGAGATTATAGGGCAGGAGTGATAGGCTTACAGAGCATGGTAGCACGGTACATACGCCACAGGTGATGACTGGACCCATTGTCGGAGCAGGGCAAGCAAGAGGAAGGGCAAAAAGAGAGCACGTCTGCGTCTTATTTTATAGTACCTGGTTAGGGACCTCTCTTGTGGTTTAGAGGTCATCATGGAACCACTTTGATTGGACAGTTGGAAGTCACATGACCTGTGCCTTAACTACACATGTGGGTTCTAGGTCATTTTCTGGACTTTATGGTGTTAGGTCTGGAGCCAAGAGATACAGAGACACACACAAAGCCTCATGTGTAGCAAAATGTTTATTTATTTTGAGCATCTGGGTGCAGATGGATGGAGGCCAAAAAAGGCATCCACAAGAGAAAAGGGGAGAGCCTTCGGTTTTATAGAGAGTTTTTCTGGGAGGAGTAAATACTTTTCAAACAACTTGGAGGGATAAGGCAAGTTCTCTCATCTTTCATTCTATTCTTTTGTCTCCCTAGGGAACAACCAGGAGGGATAAGATTAGTCCTTATCAGGAGGGAATACAAAGTAAGTTCCCCTTTTCCATTTCATTACCTTATTTCTCTAGGAGTCTGGAAAAGGCTATATGCCTAATACACACTTAAGGAAGGGGAGAGGGGTGGGTTTTATAGAAGGTTTGGGTGGAAGTTTGGGGAGGGTGAGTTCTTTAAACCTAACATATGGTACCCATGCAGCTTGTCCCAGGGGCTAGAGAGTCCTCTGCGTTCTTGCAGCTAGTGTGCTAAGTTCTGATTGGCAGATTCATAGGGTATTCCCTCCTTCCCGAAGCATGGAGAAATTGGCAGGGGACCAAGATAGGGGCAACAGCACCCACTTTCATCTCTGGGAGACTCGAAATCCCTCACTATCTACCTAACACCAGTATTTTAGATGGTGTTGATTACCCTAGTGGCTTTAAATTGGCCAACTCACACTCACAATTTAGAATGTTTACTTTTGTTCTGGGAAGTTATTCAGAAACAAGCAAGGGGAAAAAAAGTAAAAGATCCAAATTATTTACAAGCACACATAACCAAACCAAAATGAGATCAAAATAGTGTATTCACAAAAATTTTAAGCCAGGCATACAGATCAAACAAAACATTAAACCATGCACACAGAAAGAATCAAAAATGAATTTGCCAGAAGATATGTGGTCCTCACAAACAGAATGTAAATTATGAAGAAACCAGACTATTCTTCAAAAAGATATCTACCAGAAAGGCTTGCCAGAAAAGACTCGTAGTCACAAGGATTCAGGGTTCTTCATTGAAGGTGACCTATCACCCAAATCAGATTCAGAATAAAGTCAAAAAAAACTCACTAAAGGGAGAGAGTCAGAGAAGAGAAGGGAGATTCACCAGGACAGAAAAGGTGACTTATGGAAGCTGGAATACAAAGAATTCAGCAGGTTCCACCCTCAATTCAGAGGCTGTCTGAGGTACATTCACTATACAGCTCCACTTCTGAGACACCATTTTGTCAACCTAAACAACTGACAGAGAGAAAGATTCTCCAAAAGAAAATTTTTTTCAGGAATAGACATTCCAATGGAAATATTCATGCCATTGTAAACTATGTGCATATTCATGGGGGTAAAGGAAGCCAAAGGTTTTTAAAGGAAAAATGAGGAGGATTACATAATTGTCTTAAGATACTTATTCTTGTAATAAGGCTCAATAACCAGGATGGTGCCAGCCCAAGATTGGACAGGTAGTGTGGCTGGGCAGATGCCCTTGCATAAATGCTTTGTTGTGTAAGGTTGTAGTGGTCTTTGCTCAAGCTTGTGTTTTGTGTATTCTTTTATGATAGTTCTTGTTATCAGGCATTTGTGCATGAGAACCTTCAATTAATGGCTTTCCCTGGCTCTATCTGTCAGAGTTTTTAACACAGGACTCCATTTTGACTTTGGCAATTTTCATGTGTCCATGTATGTGTGTACTATCCTTAAAATACATTTTTGTATTTCTTTCTATTCTATTTGGGTTTTTTGCATGTATTTTTATGAAAGAACTTGACTATAATGTTCATTTTTATTATAGTCTTGTTTTATTTTCATATCATGGGAAGACTAGACTCATTCAGATAATGAGTATTGCTTTCTATATTTTCTGAAAGAATTATTATAATATTGGAATTATCTTACTTAGAATGTGTGATATAAGTCATCTGTAGAACTAGATTGTAGGATAATTTTTTAATTAACTTATTTGATTTGATTAAGTATTTTATATTTATTCATGAGTCTAAAAAGTTATAATTTTTTATGATTTCTTTCTTTGAATCTAAATTATCAAAAATACTGGCATTATGTTGATCATATTGTCTTACTTTAAAAAAAAATGCTACTTTTATGGTTCCTTCTCTTTTACTCTATAAAAGTTCTCCTTTTTTTCCCCAAATCTAGCTGATCCATTATGAAGATTTCTTGTTCTGCTATACTTTCAAATTCATTTTTTTCAAAAAAAGCAATAAAATATATTTGTCTTTTCTGTTGTTTCTGCTGATTCTTATCCAGAATGTTTTTTGTTTTTTTTTTCTTTATGTGCTTATTGCCTTTTGCATTGTGAGTCAATGTTTCTTTACCTATGCTAATTTTTGGAGACTTTCACTTAAAGACACTTTTCTTTAGAAATATTGCTGCCATTTGCCTGAAGTCCTTACTAACTTGGGACCAGTTTAAACCATCTTCTTGGATTACAGTTTTTTGGGGATGATAAGATTACGTGAATTCAGATCCCAAGCTATCTGTGTATTTTCTAGGAATTTTTACTATCTTTTCAAGGAAAATAAAATTCTGTAAGCCAACAAAGTTACAGTTTAGTTCTGTGTGGTGGAAATTTAGTGTTGTTCAATTTTTATGTATGGCATCTCCTGTGGAGGATTCAAGCTTTCATTTGGGATCCTAAAATTTGGCTCTTTAACATGTGTAGACTCTATGGGTTTTTTTGCATCGCATATATGCACAGATAAATGCAACTTAAGACGGCATCCAGTGATTATCAAATGCCCTAAGGCAGCTACCAACTTCAAAGCTTACTTTCCTCTTTGAATTCATGCTTTCTCAACATTTTTAGGCTTACACATTTCCCTTACTTTCTTACCTGCTGTGAAATGTGTTCGAAAAGAAGTTTTCATATTATTTCTTCTAGCATTTTTGGTTTGCTAGTGAGTTTTACTGAGAGTTTTGCTCACATTGCTCAATGGCCAAATTGCCATAAACAGAAGCACTTAGGCTCCTTATATATTTTCTGAAAATTGAAAATTGTTGAGACATGTCATCTGCTATATTTTCTCATCCCATTAATTCTTTTCAAATAGTTTTTTGAGATTTTTATTATTCTTTTTTTGTTTTAGTCTATTAAGGAAATCATTATTTGAAAACAGAAGTTCTTACAACAAAGCTAACAAAGCTGCCAACTTTCTGGCACTGTGACTTTTGTTTAGCTCTCAGTGTAGAATCAGGAATTTGATTATCTGTAGGCTTCTGTGTAACTTTCTTTCCTTTGGTGTTTTGGTGGCAGAATTGCAAGCAAATAGCTGATGCATAATAAATTATTCTAATTATTGCTCCAAAGCATCAGAATCCTTCTACATTATTTAAGGCAATGCACTTATTTTTAAACTTTTTCAGCTTTTGAAAGATTTACCAAACTACGGGTGATAATGTCTCTTCCAGGCATTTTCACAAATGCTATAAAGGCACAATTTACTTTTTGCTTTTGTTGAAGTCTGATAATAAGCTGGTTTTCCTTGGGGGCAATTTTGTTTCAAAATATTGTGACTGGCAGTTGCAGGGAAATTGAATTAAAGGAAAGTACATTTGAAAGAAAAAATAATAAATGAAGACATCTACATTGAAAGAGAAAAACTAGGTGAAAATAAAAAAGCTAGAAATATATAAATGTCATTCTATAATTTCAAAATTATGCTAGAACTACAACTAGTACTGATACCTCCTCTAACCTCTTTCTTACCCTAAAGTAAAATAAACAATATTATGTCAATTTCATAAATTGGTGAAAAGAATGCCATGAATAAAAATGGGAAATGGAGAATTATTTTTAGAAAATAAAGGCATAATCTTTTTTTTTGTTTTGCATCTACGTAGACATTAATATTAATGAATGAATGAAGAAAAGTTTTTGGCAGCCAATTTGTGGAAAAAAAAATTAATTTCCAAAAAGACATTACAATGAACCTCTGAAATGGGAAAAGAAAATTTGTAAACTTAGACCACAGCTAGGACTCTCAAATGATTGGTAAAAGCAAATGCAAACAGAATTTTCAATTAAAACTGGGGAAACTTCAATGATACTTCTGTCTTAGGTTCTTGCTGTGTACTATACACACTGGCTTCAAAAGTATAAGGCTTTAACCTAAGAACTCAACTTCCTCTGTTTTATTTACTATTTCTATTCTGGTAAAATAACTAACTCCTCAGCTCTTCTTTTTCCAACAAATGAAATTAGTAAGAGAAATTTTCCTTTCAATTTCTATTCAAAACTCTAAAAAAAAAAAAAAAACCTTTATTGACTAATGTTTTCTTATTATACCTGAGGCAATAAGAGCATAAAACTAAGTAAGGGTAAGAAAATCCTATCTTACCCTGAATTGAAATATAGCTGTAGATTGTGGTGTACAATATGACCTCAATTCAAAAACATGGGGAGGACAATATTCTTATTACTCTGGACATATGTCAAGGTTATGGATCGCACCTTAAGGTCTGTGTACGTGGGCAGGGAAGCCTAATACTCTTCCTATACAGTTCTATAATCAGCCACTGTTTACTTGTTAGAGCAATTGTGATGACAAAAATAAAATAATGTATATGAAAATTGTTTGATAAATCAGAAGATGTACATTTTTCAGGTAGACAGTTGTTAGAGAAAAGACAATAACAAGACGTATGTAAGTATTACATTTGTCAAAGCAAATCCCAAACCCTGCTTCAATGTTCATTTTTCTCCAGTGTCCTGAGCTTGTATACACTGACATACAGCCCTTCTCCAAATATTATTCAGGCTTCTATCAGCTATTGAGTGTCAGTGAATGGGAGTGAGTAAAAGGAGAAGAAAACCTGGTCTCCTGGAGTTTCTAGTTTTGCAGTGAGGCATCAGTGAAAATAATACATTAGGTTAAAAATATAATTATTCATTGTAATAAGGGCTAAGAAAAAGAGGTACACCATGTCACCAGGGCATGGTGCTTTTGGAAGACATTCTTAAAGGGAATATTTGTGGTCAGATTAAAGAACAAGCAGGGATTAAAGAAGTAAATATGTTAGAAATAGCTTATAATAAAGAAGCTCCGTATTGGGAGGGTGTTTGGCAATGACGGGGAAAGGGAAAATGACTTTGGAATAGGCAAGCAGGAAACAAAGGGATATTCCTCACAGATGGCCCTCGGGTGGTGAATAAAGACTTGGGTCTTTATCCCA
This sequence comes from Lemur catta, assembly GCF_020740605.2. Lineage (NCBI taxonomy): Eukaryota > Metazoa > Chordata > Mammalia > Primates > Lemuridae > Lemur > Lemur catta. The sequence goes on along the minus strand of NC_059139.1, from coordinate 16,570,542 downwards.
AGTACAATGAGGACCTGAAGAACAGTTTAAGAGAGTGAAGACAATATAGATTTGTATTCTTTTAAGAAATTACTGTTTGAATTGGGGCAGGAAGGATGGAGAAGGAATGTATACATGAACCAGCTAAGATAGCTCACCCTAAAGATGCATATAATTTTTTAGCACTTTCATCTAGTAATAAAAAGGGGATAGTGATTTCTGTACTTTCCCATTTTAATCTAAGTAGATGTGGATAATCCTCCATTCCCTAGAAAATGATAGATTGGCTTCTTCCTCTCAGTTTGGTCTTTTTCCTTGGGGTACGTGTATCCCAGTAACTGTCCAAATCTATGAAATGCTGACATTGGTCCAATATGTAGCATGTCGCTTCATTTCCAGTTCTTCTGTTAGCAACTGTATGAGTCAGTTGAAATTGTCAAAACTGACATTAACTAACCATGTACTACAGGCCAACTAGAACTTGGTCTTTTGAGTCAGTGAACATAAAGCTCCCTGAAAGCAGGCACAGATCTCATATCAAGCTCCCAATAAATGATTATATTAATAGAAATAGTTAGATAGCTAATATATGACATATACATCTGTGTTTTTCCATAATAGAACAAAAAGTCCCACGTATCACACATTCTTTTTATGTCTCTTAGAATTTCAGCATTGTTTTTATGATCTGTAGCCTCAAGTTCAAAACACTGGTTTTTACCTCTGTGTCCATTAAGAGCATTAGATTACATGAAGATACTTAGAGAACCGTTATCTATATTTCTTGGCTCAGAAATTATTAGCCAGATTATTTTTTTAGTAGACATGACAATAGAGAAGTACTTGTAGGACTAATTCAGGCTAAAGGAAATAACTGAGAAATCCGGGAATATGATGAAATTTTATGTAATAAGATTATTCTACTGAAAATATTTCCCATCACTAGTGTAATATAGGTTGTCTTAAAATGTTCTTTAAAATAAATATGATATAATCTCCTCTAATCTTCACAGCAAACAGAAATGTTTATATATTGTGTGTTCTGATTTCTTTGAGTGATTTTTTGGCTCATTTAATAAACAAATATTTGTGCATCTTCAATTAAGGTAATGCCAAAATTGAAAAATAAATTTTTCTCCAAATTAAAAAGAACAGTTTTTTACTAGTTAATACTGTGCTAGATCTCATTCATGGTTTTTTAAATTCTTTAAGAAGAATATGGACCTTGAAAAATATGAGGTATTTTTCTTATTTATTTATTTATTTATTTTTGACACAGGGTCTCACTCTGTTGCCCGGGGTAGAGTGCCGTGGCGTCAGCCTAGCTCACAGCAACCTCAAACTCTTGGGCTCAAGCAATCCTCCTGCCTCAGCCTCCCGAGTAGCTGGGACTACAGGTATGCACCACCATGCCCAGCTAATTTTTTCTGTATATTTTTAGTTGTTCGGTTAATTTCTTTCTATTTTCTAGTAGAGACAGGGTCTTGCTCTTGCTCAGGCTGGTCTCGAACTCCTGACCTTGAGCAGTCCTCCCGCCTTGGCCTCCCAGAGTGCTAGGATTACAGGCGTGAGCCATTGCGCCGGGCAGAGGTTTTTAAAGTAAAATTAAATAAAACATCTATTTTGATTATTATGCCTTCATTGTCCTGTGTCAGTTTGTATTCATCATCATTCACAGAAATGAACCAAAAAATGCCTTTCTAGATTCAGCAGCCTCTTTGAAATTCTCTTTATTGGTGGAAAAATTGAATCAATGTCTTTGATGATTCCATTGGATCCTGATTTGGGTGGTAGGGGATTGGAAAGAAGGGACAATTTATCCTTTCTCTTAAATTTATACAAGTTATGAGCTGTCTTTTCCCCCTAACCTTTATTTTAAATGCTTCTGTAGGACATTTGGAAAAGTTGTAAACGGACAAATAAGTCAAAATCCTGAGAAATGTTTGACATTCTTACAGATGCACTTGTGCTTTTATTTACTTATTTATTTATTTTTTTTCATCGTCCTGAAGTCTCTGGCGCCAAGAAGCAGATCTGATGGTATCTCTCTTGACATTAAATTGTGATGAATGTATCATGTCAGTTCAAGGGCTACAACTAAATAAAGGGAGTCTTTTCAATACAAATCCAAACATTCCCTCAGACTATGAAATATACTGACACTGCTGATAGCAACTCTATTTTTTCACTGTGGACATTGTTTCTGTCACAAACGCCTAAATACTACACTTCCCAATATCACCTACATTTAGTTACTTTATAAATATGCATATCATTCCAAGTTTTTCAATATCTATAGTCAAAATTAGCATGAGTTCAAAAGTTTCAATGTTTTCCTTCGCCACTATCCATTAAAGTATATTGCACCATCTCCTTAATGTTGTTTTTCTTAAGTAGAAAGATAGCAAATATTTTAACATGAAAAGATTTATAATTATCAACCCGCCAGCCCCAAATATGATCTGTGTAGTCAAAACTGCTAAGGTATACAAATCGTATTTTAGTGATTAAAGTAGATTGAATGACTTCCATGTAAAAATCTAGTTCAGCAAAATGAAGTTGGACAGATATAGTCTTTTCAGTGGATAATTATTAGGTTATAACTTCCTTGCGATATGTTTTTATTTTTAGCATTTCAGAAGAGTTGAAGCACAGTATAATGATCTTGTTGCTAAGGACCTGCCTAACTGTCCAATTCTTATTTTAAATGTCATTAGTAACTAGAATATAAGCCTCTTTAGTATACTGAATGTTATTTAGAAGACTATTTTGTAATATGTAGCACACTGGTAATAAATATAAATCATTCTACAAATACTCTACCTATCTATCCATCTATCTAAATTAGTTTTTAAAGCACATCCTTGCAAGTTACTGAAAAGTTACAAGATCCTAATTTGGGAATGTTTAAAAATGAAGCAGTGGAGCAGTGGAACTAAGGGACTTCAAAAAAAAAAAGAAAAATGGAAACAAAATTTGAGTCTGGAATCACTTTGAAAGCTATATCCACTTTGATGCACTAGTATACATCCTTTTACTAAATTAATTCATTTTTTTAAGACTATAATTCAAAGTTCTGTCAAAAACCTTGCAGGCCTAATATTACATGTTCCCAAATGCATTGCTCTTCTCTACATACCATCTGCACCTGTGTCTAGGGTGAATTACACCAGGAAAACGTAAGCACAGTGGGTAAAAGACAGCCTACAAAAACAGTATAAAGCTCAACTTAGAGCAATTTGGCATAGTTGCATACAGCTGGGAAGTGAAAGCAGCAGATGGGTTATGTTGACTTCCTGAAATCAGGACTGAGAAGGCAAAGCTTATATCTAACAAAAAATTTGCATAGCCTTCCAGGCAAAAGCATTGCAGACTTTGCAAATGATAACCAGAAAATAGTAAGGTGACATTCTTGAAACTGCACATGGACAGTAGTATAATTGGCAAGAATTTTATAGATACCATTTCCTAATTTTATAAAAAAGAGAAGGTGCTAATAAATGTGATTAAGAGCTATTTTTATGTTACAAAGAATATTTTACGTAAGTTTTCTCAGTCATGTATAGAATATATAGACTATTTCAATTATACCACTGGATTTATGTATTTAATCAAGCAAATTATAAAAATTCAAGAGTAGTTTTTTTTTGTTTGTTTTTGTTTTTTGAGACAGAGTCTCACTCTGTTGCCCAGGCAAGAGTGCCGTGGCATCAGCCTAGCTCACAGCAACCTCAAACTCCTGGGCTCAAACAATCCTCCTGCCTCAGCCTCCCGAGTAGCTGGGACTACAGGCATATGCCATCATGCCCTGCTAATTTTTTCTATATATTTTTAGTTCTCCATATAATTTCTTTATATTTTTAGTAGAGATGGGGTCTCGCTCTTGCTCAGGATGGTCTCGAACTCCTGAGCTCAAAGAATCCACCCGCCTTGGCCTCCCAGAGTGCTAGGATTAAAGGTGTGAGCCACCACACCTGGCCAAGAGTAGTTTTTATTTGGTTTTGTATGTTTTGTTTTCCATTGTTGTGTTGAACTATAGTGTTCCAAGAGTATAAGAATAATTTTTAAAAAAGCTGTTTGATGCTTGGCAAATTAAATTTATAAGGAACATTTGGTTTGTTAAAAATTGCTATGATCCCCTCTTTGATAATGACTTGATCCATGATACAAAATATAAGTTAATGTAAATGATTTTACTTCTTCCTACAGCTGAATCTTCCTAATATTCAGCTATAAAATTGTGATAATATATTGCCTTCTCAGAGTGCTATGTCAAATTAACCAAATATTTAATTTTATTAATTATAGAAATGTATATATTATTTTGTTTCTATGAGCCACATTCAGTAACTATACTCAGTTACTAAAGATTGAAATCTACATAGCTAAACAACATTATTTTTTATTTAACTCAACAGTGAATTCAAATTATACAAAATAATGTTTCAATATTTTCTATAGATATGATTTTAAGAACCAAGAAATTACTATATTATCACTGGGTTTTAAGTGCAGTGTAGCTTTTAATCATTTTCTTATTTTTCCCTGATTTGTGTGTTTGCTTGATTTTGTGTCAACTCTTGGTATCTCTGAGTGGATCAGAGTGGCAAGGGTCAGATGCTAAGTGGTTTCCTGCACTTATCATTTCCTCCACTTTTATCATTTGGGTATTGTTGGTTTTATCGTAGTCACTTGAAATCTATATAAATGAGTTTTCCTCTTTAACTGCCCTTTCATTTCTATGGCAAGAATAAGTTTTCTCCATATCTCAAAGGAAACGTTAGAGTTTATATGACTGCTTGTGTAATAAAAAATGTCAAAATACACATTTCTCAAATTAGTTTCATATTCCACAACTGCCCATCTCTGTTTTAATGGTCATTTGGCTGTCTGGAATCAGTATCTCAGCCCATTTGAAACTGTTTAGTCCTTGGTAAAATTGCTCTGATGTTCTTTTTCAAATGGTTAAAATGGAGCAATCATTGTCAAGGTGATCTTGAGTTTCTGAAAGAGAAAAAAATTGTCTAAAGTTATACTTTCTGAAAAGCTATAGAAAAATAAAACACACATTTACAAGTGTCAACCAAAGTCTCTCCATGACAGAAGCATAGAGTTTCTCCTACGACCTTTACAAATTTTTCTCCTTTCAATATTGAAAACAATCAGCATCCTCATTTTTCAATTTTAAAATTATATTTGTTTTTAAGTAGAATAAACAGAGAAGGTATTTGATACAGACAGAATGAGTGATTATCCACAGGGCTCAAGTGAGGCTAAAATGTAATTTTTCCTACAAATATTTCTTCCAATGTTTTAGATATTCTTCATTTTGTTGTGTCATTGTTTGATATAAATTTGTGATGAAAGGAAACAGGGATGCATTATAAAATATATTAAATTTATTCATGTTAGTATATAGTACATGTTTTTCTTTATTTGTAGTCATTAGTTAAGTTATACAAAAAAATTCAGACTAGAATTTAGATGAATTATGTAGAGAATAGAAGGGTAATTTCAGAATAAAATGTATTTTTACATATCAAACCTAGATAGATTGACTAGATCCTGGAATAGGACATATGTAAGGATATAAAAGAAATAAGAAGAAAGGACCATGAAATATAAGCACAGAGAAGGAGGTAGAGGGACTTCAAAAAATACTTTTACCAATTTGACAAATTTGTTGAGAAATTTTCTTGAGTTTAAACTGGACGAAGGCTAGAAATTTTCTTTTTCCTATGTGCAAATACTGACTTGCTAGTAACAACCCCAAATGCTTTGTAGCAATGAGTTTTGAGGTTAAGTTAGACAAGCTCAGTGATTTACTTATCTACAGTGGGCTCAGGAAAGGATTGTTGCAGCAAGCCAGCAGTATGTTTGGCAGTCTTCCTATCTATTTTATTTACCTTTCTATTTTTGCTTTTTCACTCATCTGTTGTTTTTGGTTTTTCTCTCTCAAATACAATTTATTTTTTCTAACTACAGTACATCATACCTCATTTTTTTTTTCCAGGCTACAGATTATGCCAACATTTTTATATTTCTCTAATCAAAGGATGATTAATTATTGTGTCAAATTTGCTTTAACCATAATGCATACACTTTTTTAAACCAAATATCAAATAATTTTTTTTCCAGGCCACACCTTGACTTTTAAACACATTCGTTATAGATTGAAATTTAAAGGAAATTTAATTGTTTCTTTATCAAATTAAACAACTTTTTTTCTATATTTCAAACTGTCATATATTTAGATTAATAAAGAATGAAGATGTCCTAAAAAGTTATCTGCTTTTACTTTCTAACTTAGAAACTGAGGTAACTGAGTCCTAGAATGTTTGAGATTTATTTAGAGATGTAACATCAGTTAATAGCATAGTAAATTTGTAGCCAAATTTATAGAGACAATTTTTTGAATGCTTTTCAAGATCATTTGTGGATTTTCTTAGTGTTATACATTTTCCATGACTTTCTTTGACATAATATGAGTCCTCATACTGTTGCTGTATTAGATAGTAACAGATTAGTTGTAGAGTGTCAGTGTTTCCAAGCACGTGAACTTAGATTTAGGAATTAACACTTGAATGTGGACTTTCTCAGATGGAAACTATAATCAGTTATCATGATAGAGTATCACCCAGAACTCTGAACATTAGTAACTGCCTAGGCTTGTTCTAGATTTCAAGTAAGTGCTGTTGGGGAAAAGTACTAGGTAAATCATTGGAAACAGTATAGACCTTGGAGTCATAGAGGCCAGAATTTGAATTTGTTTCTACTTATCAATGGATATTTGATCTTCTAGAATTCTCTTACTATGTGTGAGATTCAGTCCCCTCAGGGCTGCAGATACATCTATATATTTTGCTTTAGGTGAAGGTATCTTATGAGTGGTCTTTGCTGACTGATATGCATTGACTCCAACCTCTCAAAGAAAAATCCCCAACCCATATTTCAGGATTTTGCTACATCTAATTAGGAGAGATCTTCTATGATAGCCAGAGAGTTTTCAGCTCTCTCCAAGAATTTTGTACTCTCACAAAAGCTTATTGATGTTGACTAGAATAAGCTTTCTTGGGATACAGATTTGCAAGTAGACATATGTGACATTTCATACTGTGATATTGGATTTATTAACTTTGTTGGTGTAATGGTGAGTCCTGGAGAAATGTGTCAAAATAAAAATAATAAATTATAGGTTTTCATTTTGGAAGGTAATTATAATCATTGATGTAACATAATTCCTTTACTGAGGAGGTTATTTTGGGGGTTGAGTGGGTTAAGTATAGGTAGACGATAAATTATTAGTGATATTTATAAATCTTATTAATCATTAATACAACTTATAGGTGAGGTTTCTGCCAACTTGAAACAGTAGATTCTCTGATGGTTACATAGGAGTAGTCAATATTTAACTCGTAAAAGGTTGCTAATTTTTTTTTCTGACATTTGAAAAACAATTTCTTGGAATGTCTCAGTTATGGTGATGTTGCCATCACCATGCCGACATAGTTTATACCTGCTTGGTACACTGGATACAATAAGGCAAGGGCTAATCAGTGTAGGAAGATAAAATCAAGTTGCATGCCCCAGATCCTATGTTTATATGCCAAATAGAAGATAGTGGGAGAAAAAATGGATTAGAAGCTTTAACAATATTGGAAGCTACTAACATACCCAAGACATATATCTGAAAATTGGTTCCATATATCCCAATAAGGTTGTAGGCATTCTGTGTAAATAGCTTAGTAAATACATAGACATTTTTAGAGTAAATTTAACCTTAATTATTAGTATAAACATCAACAATGTCATATAGTTCATGCAGTGGGGCACTGGTAGTTTTAAAAAACATGGAAATCTTTTGATTTGTCTTTTCTTTTTCTGCCACAAAGAGGATTGTCTTCATAGGAGAAGAAATTATGGCAATATAGTTGTGGGTAACACTGGCCTTGAGTTTGAAGTGTACTGATGAGAAGGTAGCCTTCAGGCTCCAAAAATTTGAGTCACCTTCATTTCTACATAGAGGAACACCCCACAAACAGAAAAGTCTAATACATTTTGACTATAGCTATAAAGGAACTGTGTAAGAGAAACAATGTGTACAAAAGTAGAATATTTTTTCAGAGCGCTCATGGTGGCCATTAGGAAATACTTTAAAGAAGAGAATGTGATTATGTTAAGACTTAATGGAAAAGTCCAATGTGTATGTTTAAGGCAAGCAAAAGGTATAATGGCAGGAAGCATGAAAATGAAAGAAAGCCCAAGTTTGAGAGTGAAGGGAGATAGAGGAAAATTTAAAGAATGGTGTGGTTGAGTACTTACTATGAAGCAATATGATATTATTTCTGATCTATTTTCAAGGTTTAAACAGGCCATTTCAAAATTTTGAGCAAAGGAATAATACAATCAAATATATATGTTAATACAGTTAATACAGTCATACTTTAACGAAAGCGTAAAATGGACTGTGAAAAGACAAGAAAGACTAGCTAACAAGGCAAGAGAGAAATGATATGAGTCTGAATTAAAGTACTGGCATGGATATAAATAGAAATAGGTAAATACAATAGAAATTTATGAGATAAATTGTCAACTGAGTTGATTATATAGAAATGAGAAAAGGAAATACAGAGTCTTGTAAGATGTCTTCTTTTTTGACTTGGTTAGTTTCTGATCGGTTGATAATTGGGTGAATTGGAGAGTCATCTACTAAAATGTATACTGTATAGTACAGAGATGTTTGAAATAGGAAAACGTAAACCTTAAGGTGCTTGTGGGCTATCCAAGTAGAAATTCCAATAGATCCAGACATGAAGTTCTGGAGATTATGAAATTTTATTGGATGGAAATGAAAATTTTATATTTGTTATTGTGTTGGTAGTAGCTAAAGAAAAAAATTCCTGGAAGAATAGCTGCACTGAATTCTCTTCTAACCTTAATGAAATCTGCTATGTAGTGAATTCAGTTTGTGTACAATAATGAGTGCAGAACAACTGGAAATCTGAAATGCTCCATAAAGGTGAATCTATGTCACAGATTCAGATACACTTGAGAAAATGCACTTTAAGATTAAGGAAAATAAATTGATAGATTGCAATGTTAAAAATAACTTACTTTGCAAACTTTAATCAAATGATCCTATAATAATTATTGCAATGTACTATTTATGTATATGTGTATATACATGCACGCATACATGTATCATATATTATACAGTTGTGCATTGCATAGCAACATTTCTTTCAATGACAGATCACATATATAATGGTGGTCTCATAAGATTATAATGGAACTGAAAAATTTCTATTGCCTAGTGGCCTTGTAGACCATGTAATGTCATAGTAGTGCAAGGCATTACTCACGTGTTTGTGGATGCTGATATAAACATACCTACTATGCTGCTAGTATATAAAAGTGCTTTATAGCACATACAGTTTTGTAGAGTACATAATACTTGATAATGATAATAAATTATTGTTATTGGGTTATTTATATATTATACTACATATAGCTATTTCAGAGTGTACTCCTTCTATTTATAAAATGAGTTAACTGTAAAACAACCTCAGGCAGGTCCTTCAGCAGGTATTCCAGAAGAAGGCATTATCTTAGGAGATGACAGTTCCATGCATGTTATTGCTCCTGAAGACCTTCCTCTGGGACAAGATGTAGAGGAGTAAGACAGTGATATTGATGATCCTAACTCTGCGTAGGCCTAGGCTAACGTGTGTGTTTGTGTCTTAGTTTTTACCAAAAAATTGTAAAAAGTTAAAACAAAAATAAAAAAATTAAAAATAGAAAAAAAAACCTTATAGAATGAAGATGTAAAGGAAGAAAATATTTTTTTACAGATGTACAATGTGTTTGTGTTTTAAACTGTGTTGTTACAAAAGAGTCAAAACGTTAAAAAATAAATGTTTATAAATTAAAAAGTTGCTCTAGCTAAGGATAATTTATTATTGAATAAGAAAACTTTTAAAATAAATTTAGTGTAGCATAACTGTGCAATGTTTATAAAGTTTACAGTAGTGCACAGTAATGTCCTGGGTTTTCACATTCACTCACCACTCACTCACTGACACATGCACAGCAACTTCCAGTCCTGCAAGTTCCATTCATGGTAAGTGCCATATACAGGTATAACACTTTTTATCTGTTATACTATACAGTTACTGTACATTTTTATGTTTAGATGTGTTTAGACACAAAAATACTTACCCTTGTGCCACAATTCCCTATAGTATTCAGTACAGTAACCTGTATTATAGGTTTGTAGCCTAGGAGCAATAGACTATACCATATAGCCTAGATGTGTAGGAGGCCACAGCATTTAGGTTTGTATAAGTACACTCTATGATGTTTGAACAATGGCAAAATATTCTAATGGTGCATTTCTCAAAACATATCGCCATAACTAAGTGACACTATGCTTGTATACATAAATGTATGCATGTATGCTTCATACTTACATATATAATTTTAAAATTTTGTTTGAAATTTGAACTATTTTTTTCCAAACTATTTTGCTTTACAATAATTGTCAGGGACTACCTTTCCAAGTATGTTTTTGTGGTTGGAATTATTGACATTAAGCTTTGAAATACAATTAATTTCACATCCCCAAAATTGTGTCTTTGTTTTCTACTTTAATTCTTGCTAAATATCACAGCAGTAACTCTAATCCTAGGCTTTATTTAAACAGAAATCAAATATGTTACTGCTTGTTCTACATTCTAAAGGCCTAATTATTCTTGATAGTATTATAACAGACTATTATATTGGCACCTTTAGTAATAATTGAAAGTTGAGTGTCTAGTATTTCCATATTTAAAAAATAAACTTATAAGCAACTTTTGTTCGTTAAAATTTGCCTAATGCACACGGAAAACACCTGTATATTATAAATATTGTTTTATTGCAGAGAGAAGATCTAAAATATTTCTTATATATAACATATTACTAAACCACATTATTGCATGTATTTGTCATATAGTTTTCCATGTAGATCACTTTATGCTACTGGACATCAAATTTGCAAGATATCAGTTTTACCTCATATGTAAACAAACTCTTCATAACCAATGACAATTATTTACATTTTATAATCTCAAACAACAGAAAACATTCTATTGAAAACAGTAATTGAAATCTGTTATTCCTGTCCTGCACTGAAAGGCTACATATTGAAATTTTATTTCTTAACCTTTCCTCCTCCTCCTCCTCCCTTTCCTCTTCCCCCTTGTTTACTTCTGCTCTTCTTCTATTTCTCCTTCATTTTTACCTTTCATTTCCAACTGGTGAGAGAGTAAAAGCTATAAAATTTTAAGCATTGTTTTTTTTTCTTTATGAATGACACCTTAAAGAACACTTCATTCTGTCTGAGATATTTTGAAATAAAACTAGAACACAATAATGAAGATACTAGCATATTATGTACTAATATCAATGTTAATATTACATTTATATACCTAGTAATTATACTATTTAATGAGGATAGTAACATAATTATAAATAGTCTGATTTGCATGATTTTCAGTATTGCTAGTAGTTGTTTATTCTTTGTTAAAAGATAAAATGACTAAGAATTTCATAAAACTAAGTACATTCTCCATGTTAAGGAACATTACAAAGATATGGAGATCTTTCCCTTTGGCAATATACTAGAACTGCCTTTTAGGCACACTGTGAATACAACCTGGGTCACATGATATACTCTACATTTATTAAAGTCTAGTTATTTGGGCTATGAGTTCTGATAATGTGAATTCTTTCTGGGTGACTTAAATTCCTCCTTCTAGGCGAATTTGTTTTCCCCAAATTTTTATTATTACATAATCTGTTTAATACATCATGTGCATCTGAATTTTCTGGCCAAACACTTATGAACAGGTATAAAAATGCTCAAAGAAAATAAACAAATGTCTTCTAATTAATTTTAGTCTTGTCAATGTCCTTTGCCAATAGTCTTGCTATGAAACATGGTAAATGAAAATATGCTCTTTTATGATGATTCCAGGTTTAACAAGAATTGCAAAGAGCACTGTTACTTGAAAATGTTTATATTATGTTCCATTACAATTTTATTAAAAACAAAAATCAACTAAATGTAAAAGAGAGCCATATTCATTTTTCATTGCATGATCTGCCAATGTGTAAAGACAGAATTCATGAGGCAAATAAGTGTGGGGGCTTACTTCTTAACACTTCAACAAGTCAAATGAATATTATCCCATCTTGCCTGATAACATGCCTGTAATGTCAGAAGTAAAAAATTTGATGATAAGCAAAAGCTCTGAGCCTTACAAATGGGGGGACACTCTTCAGAAATGTCCCTACCTTTCCCCATTTCTTTCCAGCATTAAGTAGCAGGATGTAGTACAGTATGCCAACAAAAATTGTAACATTTTATATTTCATGGATCTTGCCAATATCCCTATGAAAAAAATCTTTCATGATCTGGTGTCTGGGGCTGATAAAAAGGTTGTTAATGCATCTCACAATGATCATGCTTATAATGGAAGACTTACAACACTGAGAAATGAAATGACATTCCATCCAAAAAGAGAGCAGCAAGTGACTAAACTCATGTCTAAATGATTAGTTCTTGGCCACCTGAAAATTCCAAAATGGGTTTAGCGTTGGGATTTTTGAGAGGGAAACTCCATTATAGCAGTTGAATTTTTATTGTTCAAATTATCTCTGAGTTCAATACATTGTAAAAGCCTTGACTTTCCCCAAGATGAAAAATTTAGGGAGTCGGGAAGAAGGGAAACAGGGGAAGGAGAACTCCCAATCGCTGGGTAGAAGGTAACTCAGCCCAGGAGGCTGCTGCCCATCATGTGCCCATCTAAGGCATTCTAATTTTATGGCAATAGGAAAACTTCCTGACTGACCTAAAGACCTTGGGATCAATATTAGCAACTTTTTTTTCATTAAAAAGCAGTATTTAATTCCCAATGGCTTGATGCTGCTATAGGGAAATTTATACAGTATTATAAGGTTTGTTGTAAAGAACAAGCAGAAAAATATATAATCAATTACAACTAGTAGCCCCACATTTCCAGCTAACAAAGTGCTAAGGGAGCAAAAATAAATTACTTTTAAATGATATACATGAGACTCCCTTGGTGGGTGGGAGGGGCAGAATGTCTTGATAGTGGAGAGAACAAAAAATATAAAAGGTAGAACACCCATTAATGGGAGAGTATGGCCTAACCCTTTATTGCCCTGCTAAATCTTTGCTAAAATTATAGAATAATATCCCAGCATCATTGGTATAGATCTGAACAACAGACAATAGATCAAAGAAGTCACAATAAGAGCACATTATCTCATAGTGCAACCTACATTTTAACCCCAATCCAGTCATATTTTCAGAAGATTTTTCAGAATTAGAAGTCCAGTGAACTAATGCTTACCTCATTGACTAGGTATGAAGACTCAAGGGAACAATTAAAATGATTAAATGAATAAGAACTTCTATATCCAGGAAACTTATTCACTGGTATTAACCCGAGCGGTTAGGAACACTCTTTATCAATATAATTACCAAAGTTCAGGTGGCAATTGTGACACCCTAAATGATATGCCACCTTGGCTGCAATCTTAAAACCTGGTAAATTTATTTAATGAGGGTCCTAATCTACTTCCTGTCTAAGGAGATGGATATTTTAGACCAGATTCAACATGCTAATGATGAGAATTTTCCAAGATGCTTAAAAAGCATTTTGCTATACTGCTTAAAACCAAATTAGGTAATTATATACACTACATAAAAGCACTTTAACACATTTATGACTGATATCTAAGGCAATAACCCATAAATTTGGCATTGAGTGATAGAATCAAATTTGGGAAGAAAAGTTGTATTTAATGTTTCTGCACTCTAGAGTTTATATTTGTCTATAAACTTCACAATGCAAGGAGTCAGGCTTCTAGGAGATTTAGACACCCCTGGCTTACTACTGGTAGTGTGATCCTTCAGAAAACATGAACCACTGGTTCTATCAAAGACTTGAGATCTGATGCCTGCACCATCATACATTACAATTAAGTAAATATCCCAGCATGTTTAAGAGGATCAGAAATACGTTCCAATGTCTCATCAGTACTTTGAGAGAGTAACAAGCAAAGTATGCATACAGAAGAAAAATAATCTAATTGTGATCCTCTCTCAGTGTTTATGTTATAAAAGTAATTGAACTCAAACGTATCACATGCAATTTTAATTCAACTTCTCTTATACAAATAGTTCTGTAATGAATCCTTAGGTAACATATGCTCTTCTTGATATTTTATCACACAATTTCAATTAAATTATTAAAGAATTACAAGGAAAAAATGGTGGCTATCCACTGTAACCAACAACTTTAACACTTTAGATGGGTCAATAAAGTAACTATATGTAGCATATCAATTCACAGTGAACTACTGGCATATAGGTCAGGTGTTTTTAACATTACAAAAGAAGTCCTAAGGATTGTTATAATTTGGAAAAGACATAATTCCAGCTCCAGGCAAATTCTACACAATGATATGAGGATGACAGCAATATCCCCTCTTTGTCTCAGTTCAAAACTGTATTAACATTCTGATCTTGTGTTATAATTTATTTGAAAGGAATCTTAACTGGGCCATTGATTACATTCCGCTAGTTGCCAACCTGATATATTAAATCAATGACATACTATTTATCAGGTTAACTGGAGATACCAAAATGAACATTCTAGATTCCTTTCACTGTGTATATTGGAGAAAATATGAGTTACAAACACAAATAAATCCAAAACATCCAACTAGTGACAAACTCATTAGGTTCCAATATATGAGGATTATGTTTAAAGAGTTGACATTATACCTAATCCTAAATATGCGATTTCGGATACTATAGATGGATCAGGTATCCAGAGAATACTATTTATATGATTATATTAGTTAATAATCAATGTCAGTTAATATAGTAGAGCACAGAAGCAAAAGAAGTTTAGCGTAAGTACAATTTGAAATTGAGCATATATTTCTCAGATTATATACAGAGTATCACAGATTATCTATAGCAGGAGGGCATGACAATGTTAAAGGTGATACTTTCTAAAATTAGGATGCAGAGAATGATCATGTTAATTCAAATGGATCCATAACAGAAACATATAGATAAATATAAGCCTCTATGAATTAATAGTGACCAGAGTAGCCGATTAAGAGATGGATGACATACATACAAAGTCAAGCTAACCAGGACAAGCTGAATAGCATACAGTAATAAAGCAAAAAATACATATCTTGCACAGGGCTTTACTGGATGCCACTCTCGTTAATGTATTTTGTCAGTTGACTGCATACAATAACATGAACTAGCCTGGTCCCTTCTAGCACTTTTTGAATGGAGACTGTTAGCGACTGTTAAAGCTTCAATATAACCTGATGTTTGTCGAAAAGATTGAGCATTATGCACTGTTGATGTCAGACATTTTCCAAAAGTGTAAATATTTTAAAAATCTTCATACTATGTTGAATATCATCATCATCAATACAAGGAGGAGCCAGTGGGACTTACATTAATAAGAAATGCTGCAATGCTGTCTGTATTATTAAGTATGACCTAAATTAGAAGATTAAAGTCATTTTAAAAAAAAATCTATGCCCACCCTTTTCCAATATTCTTAATTACATGCGATTGATTCTACTTGCAATAAACACTGTAAAAAACAATATGGTAATTAGTGAGGGGCCAAATCTCCTTTGAAATACAGCTAAATCTATGGGAGAAAAGTATTTTGAGATGCCTCACTAGGATGATTTTACCCTGTGCTCCAGATTATTGGTTTTTATGACATTTGGAAATTCTTTGACATGTGACTATTTCTTAAAATATGACAAAGAAAAGCCATTTAGTATGAATCCTGGCATACCAACTAATGATTAGCAAACAATTATGAAGCAGGCTCTTCTAGGTTGACTTATATGCTTGTTTGTTTTGTTTTGACTTAGCAGTTTGGAGAGGCAAATGTTTGTCATCTTGGAAGAAGAATGAGTAGGACTCCAGTTATTGCTCTGGCATTAGTCACCAGATCAAATCTTATAATTGCTGTCATCCCCAGTGGACCTTAGGAGCAGCAAAAGTTGAAGTTCTAATGTGAGTTTTAAGTAAAATGAAATTAATTTGAAAGATGCCCTTAAGCTATTCTGATCTGACAACTCTAGCAGCCAATTGGCTTTGCAGGCAAGTGATTTACATAAGCTAATTCTCAAATGTAGGATATGATACTCGTGGGTCTGATTTTGTTTTATGTTATGTTTCCAAGACACAAAAATATGCTGAGAGAGAGCAGAATAGCAACAATGTGAATGTGGCAACAATGTACCAGACAGGCACTAAATTGTGCTCCCCATTGCTGAGTCCAAGATCCACATGGTTGGTGTGAGAGAATAACCAGCCACTAGTTAGAGGACTGGAAGGGAAGTAGTGTTCTCAAGAAACAGTCAACATTAAGGCATAGAAACAGAGAAATCGAGAAAATGTCTTAAGCAATGACAAACAGAAACAAATTTGGTATATAGAAGCTGTACTATATCAGTCAGTATAGGGCTTTTCCAGTTGGAAGAGTTGGATACCTGGGTTAGACATCTGGGTTTTAAATTTTTAATTGACTTTTAGTAATGTTGAGAACATTTTCCTGTGAAACTAGTGATTCTCAAGATTTCAGGCCCGTACAAATCACCTCAGAATTTTGCTAAAGTGCAGATTCTGGTTATGGAGGTCTGGAACAGCCCAAAGATGTTGCATTTCTTACAAATCCTCTTCATGATGCCAATGCCACTGGCCTATGGATGAAGAGTTTGGCAGCAAGGCTATGGGGCAGATGACTGGTACACTCACCCTGTGGACAAAAACAGGAATGAGAAAATTGGTTGAATCTTTTCTGAACACCAAGCTTGGTGCTCAAGGACTTATATTACTCTGCTGGTATGGAACTCAGATATGTATTACATTACTCACACCTCTCCAAATGATTTGTGAGTTACTTGAGGGAAAAAAGCATGTGGAATTTAAAAACTTTTTACTAGTTTCTGGAAATATCTACTTGATTCAAAGAAGGGCTCCAAATAAATGCTGCTTCTTTGATTAATTCATTAGTGCATACCTTTTATCTAAAAGGAAAATTCATTTGTTCATGGGTGAATTATATTAAACAATAAACTTAATAATAAGGCAATCACTGCATTTTTTAAATAATTGCAACTTACTCATTACTTTGAGTTAATATTATGCCACTTTTGGTGATTTAGTTTCATTTTTATATTTGTTATAGCTACTTTCCACAATTTTAACTATATCCAATTTAATTTAATAAATTTTTAAATATCTTTTATTATTAGTCAGGATGGAAATAGCCCACAAGATATATTACACATGGAAGTGGTATCATGTATAATCTGATATTTCAAAATATGTGTATATGTGTAGTATTATGAAACTGTATATTTAGTGTTAATTTTTTTACAAAAAGAGGTTTATATTTTTAGAAAAAAGAGTTTTATTTTTCATGAAGGGGTCTCAGCCTGCAGTGGTCATTCTGACAGCCTGAGAAACACTACTCTGGCCATAAAACAGGAACATATGTTTCAAGGGAGCTACAAAAGGGAACAGGATTTTATACTGAGCAGGGTGGCTAAATATACATATTTAACAAGCTATAGGAGGAGTCATGAATATTTACAAAGAGAAAACACACATATGTAATTGTGCTTTACGCCTCCCATCCTATCATGGCTGAGAACTCAGTTTTAAGGCTTTTCTTCTGGGTTTCTCTTGGCTGAGAGCTGTCCGTTCAGTTAGCAGGGGGGTTAGAATTTTATTCTTAGTTCAGAGTCCCCCCTCCCTTGCTTTTGGAAAAGATGCCAGAGACAGCAGTGTTGGTCAAACTTTATTTTATCTCACTGTTGCCAGGGTGGTGTGCTTATTTGAATAAGGTCCATCTAACCCCTCAGTGGGACCCCTATGTCTAGGAGAAGAGGTTTAGAGCCATAAAGGTTTATAGTCAATTAAACATTTTAGGCCAGATAGGAATGGGAGTGGACAGGCACATATCACCCCCTCAAAATCTTTTAAGCAATATAGTTGAAAACCAAAAGCCCAAAACAAGGATAAAATTAGTTTCTCTATAAGTATCCAGCTACTGTAGTCTTGGTCTTAGTTACAGACTTACAGCAATTAGCTATATAAACATAACCATTTGTTAAGACCATTTGAGTAAAGGAATTTTGTACCTGTGTGCCTGTTTTTGATTTGAAGGGTCTGAACAGTACCTCAAACTGGCAGTTACAATCTCATGCACCTCCCATTTATGTGAAAGTCCCTGGGCCTAGAGGGGGAAGGGCTGTCTGTATATCAGCAAGGCATTGGCAATGGAAAACAAATCATGTTCAGTGGGATTTTAGATGAGGAGGATTTGCAGGCTTCATTGAAGCATCTCTAGCCTTCAGGATGTCATGATTCTAATTTTCTCAGAATAGAATAAAACAAGAGGTAAATAACATTAATAATTTTACAATTAAAAGAGAATTTGGGTATCAGAATAGAAAGGAAAAACAAGGAGCCTAGTCCATTAGGAAGTCAACAAAAAACATGATGAAGAAAATTACAATCTCTTTTTTCTTTTCTTTTTTTTTTTCTTTTTTTGTAGTCAAGAAATAACCTAGGGTTTAGTCTGAACTTTGAGCAGATGATAAAACTCAAAAACAAAAGGACAAGGCTGGGATTTAATAATGTTTTCTTTTTGAGACGTAATTTTTTCTCTCCAGTTTCCCATTTTGTTACAATCATAGTAGGACCAAATTATTTGCCATATAAACTTTAGTCTCATTATAGTTGGTTTGAGTATTTGAATAAAGTGCAATAACAATGATCATTGCCCATAGACTTATTTTTTTAATCGGCTTTGCTGGATTTTTTTTTCCCATAAGGAATTTTTAGGTCAGACTTAAAGCCTCTCAAGCTAAGCCAAGGATTTAACTGACTGTAAATACCTGTATGAGTTGGGTAAATGCCTCTTTTCTCAAGGTCCCAAAGTAACTCAGGGTACCTGGACCTGTCACAAAGTGACATTCTTTACTTACCACAGACCAGGAAATGTTATAGATGAGGCATTAGAATGTTTTTTTCCAGAGGGCTTTTTACTGGCTTTAAAAAGTCAACCTAAATCCTCAGAGCAGTCTGGGCATATCCAAAAATACACCATTCTAGTCAAAGCCTTGGTAAAATAACCAGCATTTCCAATTTTTCCCTGTTATAAAAGAAAACACAGTCTTATTGAATTTATGCAAAGAATTATATTGTCAATAAAATAAGAATACTTATAAATAGTTTCTAAATTTTGGAGAAATCAAGTGGACAGAAAAATAAATGTTTTAAATTTTTCACAAAATATATTTTACCGATATGTTATAAGTTATAAATGGCTCAAAAAAAGAGAAAAAATGCTTTCTTGACTTCTGGGAAACACAATGTAGAAGAATCAGCAATGTTTTAAACAAAAAGTCACAAAAAATTAATTTAGTCACATGTAATTAATTTTTGCTTTGCTTGAGATTGGGTTAGCAATCCTTATAAACATATCAGCTTTTTAACTAAAGTCTTGGAAATTTTCTTAGTTCAAATGGTACGTTCTACAAAGTTTTCAGAAACCTATATATAATAGTACTTCTCACTTCTTTCAATGATTTTCCTTGAAGAAGCAAATTTTAGACTGTAGCCAGCTAAAAGCTGTTTTTTGAGAAGAATTAAAGTAAAACAGGAATTGTCTGTGGATGATAAAAAGAATAGCCATGGTTAAAGAGACAATTGATAAAGAAAATTAGTTATTTTTGTGGCATACAACAATTTAACATAAATTGATACCTCCCAATTTGTTTTTGGTTAAGGTTGCTTTGGCTATATTGGATCTTCTCAGGTTCATACTAAGCATACAATTATTTTTCCTAGATCTGTGAAAAAAGATGTTGGTATTTTAATGGGATTGCATTGAATCTGTAGATCACTTCGGGTAGCATAAAAATTTTAACAATATTGATTCTGCCAATCTATGAGCATGGTATGTTTTTCCATCTTTATGTCCTCTGCTATTGCCTTCCTTAGTGTTTCATAGTTCTCTCTGTAGAGCAGGGGTCCACAAGCTTTTTGGCACCAGGGACCATTTTCATGGAAGACAATTTTTCCATGGACTGGGGGAGAGGCAGATGGTTTCAGGATAATTTGATTTACCAAACTTCAAGCTATACTGCAAGTCTATAGTAATGAAAACAGCATGGTACTAGAACAAGAACAGAGACATAGACCAATGAATCAGAACAGAGAACCCAGATATAAAACCATACTCATATTGCCATCTGATCTTTGACAAAATAGACAGCAATATACAGTGGGGAAAAGAATCTCTATTCAATAAGTGGTGCTGGAAAAATTGGATAACCACATGTAGAAGACTGAAACAGGATCTGTACCTCTTACCATTCACAAAAATCAACTCATGATGATAACAGACTTAAACCTAAGGCATGAAACCATAAGAATTCTAGAAGAAAATGTTGAAAAAACTCTTATAGACATCAGCCTAGGCAAAGAATTTATGAAGAAGACCCCTAAGGCAATCACAGCAACAACAAAAATAAATGGGACCTGGTCAAAGTAAAAAGCTCTGCACAGCCAAGCAAACTATCATTAGGGCAAATAGACAATCTACAGAATGGGAGAAAATATTTGCATGCTATATATCTGATAAAGGTCTAATAATTAGAACATATAAATAACTCAGGCAAATCATCAAGAAAAAAATCAAATAACCCCATTAAAAAGTGGGCAAAAGACATGGATAGAAACTTTTCAAAACAAGATAGACTGACAGCTAACCAACATGTGAAAAAATACTCAACAACTCTAATAATCAGGGAAATGCAAATCAAAGCCATATTGAGATACCACTTAACTCCAGTGAGAATGGCTTTTATCAAAAAGTCTCAGAACAACAAATGTTGGTGTGAATGCAGAGAGATAAGAAGACTCAGACACTGCTGATGGGACTGCAAATTAATACAACCTCTACGGAAAGTAATATAGAGATACCTCAAAGAACTAAAAGGAGAACTACAATTTGATGCAGGAATCCCAACTACTGGGTATTTACTCAAAGGAAAAAAAAGATATTCTATTAAAAAGGCACCTGTACTCAAATGTTTATACCAGCACAGTTCACAATTGCAAAGATGTGGAAACACCGAAGTGCCCATCAATACATGAGTGGATTAATAAAATATGGCATATGTATACCATGGAATACTACTGAACTACAAAAAACAATGGTGATCTAGTACCTCTTATATTATCCTGGATAGACCTGGAGCCCATCCTTTGAAGCGAAGTTTCACAAGGATGGAATAACAAACACCACATGGACTTGCCATTAAATTGGAACTAATTTATCAACATTTTATGTGGACATATGGAAATAACATTTATTGAAAATCAAGCAGGTGGGAGCAGGGAGGAGTTGATGGGTAAATTCATACCTAATGGGTACAATGCACGCTATCTGGGTAATGGGAACACTTTTAGCTTTGACGCAAACCATACAAAAGTAATTTATGTAACCAAAACATTTGTACCTTGTAATATTCTGCAATAAAAAAATAAATAAATAAAAATTAAATAAGTTAGAATAAAAATACACAATTTAACATAATAATATTTATTATTGATAACATACACCAATACTATCAGAATTGTAGGGATCTTATATAATTTTGGGATACCTAGTAATGATACATTTATATAAATTTAACCAAAAGAAAGTTAAACACCATTTCATATTTGACAATATTTTCTGTATAATTTAACACACCAAATAAGCCAAATATTTTTCTCTTAAACTTTCAGTGGCCCTAATATTAAAAGCAAACAAACAAACACTAGTTTGTGTTCAAAAGGTTTAGAATTTAGATTTTGGAAAGTTTGTCAAATATCAAATATTAAAACATTTGACATAAAATAAGTTATTTATTTAATCAAAGTGATAAATCAACGGCAAAAACTTTATCCTTGGTAGAGACTCAGTTTTCCAAACAATAAGACTGAATAAAGACAATCTGAAAAATAAAGAGACAGACTGAATGTTTCTACTTCTCTTTCCCATTTTTTTTTGCAGTTTATTGAAAAGATGAACAAAAATCTTCTATTACATTTATATATGAAAATTTTGTTTAAAAGAGAAAACTAATTTTTTATCTTTTCATTGGTATATTAAATGTTAAAGCTAATGTTAATATAACTTTATAAGCACATGTATTTAATCTTAATTGATTTGACCATAA
Organism: Lemur catta; assembly: GCF_020740605.2. Lineage (NCBI taxonomy): Eukaryota > Metazoa > Chordata > Mammalia > Primates > Lemuridae > Lemur > Lemur catta. The sequence continues at coordinate 16,548,198 of NC_059139.1, read as the reverse complement.
GGTAAGACTTCTATAATTCTTTAAAATTTTATCATTTTAAAACTTTTATATTCATTTAGTTTTATTTATTTAATTTTAAAAACTTTTTAAATGCTTTAAATTTGCCAAAATTTTTTAATAAAAACTACATTTCTATATCTTTTTATAAACTTTTTTACTTAAACCATATCCAAATTTTATATATATATACAAAGAATTTACTTATATCTACTAGTTTTAATTATATATATTAGTCACAATGTTAACTCTCAGGAACCCTCATTTTCAATGGGAAACCAGTTACAGTTAAATTAGCTTTGAACTGTTATCAATCCCCAATTTCTATTAGCATATCTAAATTTAATATATTTAGCTTTCTAAATTATATAACAACATATATAAATTCTAAATATGTCAATGTATTAATATATAAACATAAAGTTTTAGTATATTAACCTACAAATGACTCAGCCATTTTATGATTATCCTTTTTAATTTAACATAACATAACTTTAAGATTTTAAATTACTGAGAAGAATCTTAAAACCACACAGGTGCCATTCATAAGCTCACAGTCAAATCTAGCAAGTATTAAAAATATTTTAAAAGCAGCAGTTTTATAACTTTAAAATGTCTAGCAGGGATTGTATTGATCTGTGTGACCAATAGGTTCAAGTGAAAGTGTCTAAATTAAATTTTGGATGTTTTTATTTTATTTTACTAATGACTTAAAATTATATATATTTTTATTTATTAAAGATTACTAAAGTCATATGAACTTGAAAAGCATTTGGGCTTACTCGTTTAATTTATGATATACCTACATATCTCTCTATATGTAAGGACCCTAGGACAGCTGAATTCAAACCATGCCATTGAGAATGGAACAAGTAAAGTTTTTTTTAGTCTCATACACAGCCTAAGTATTCACTGAGTCTCATAGGAGACAGTATTAATAGCTCAAAGCACAGAGAGAGAAAATGTAATCCCTATTGAGAAGGAGTTTGGATGTACTAGAGGAAGACAAAATGGGATGCCAAGGCAACATACAATCACAGGAATTTAATATAAGCCTTTATTTTTGTAGGTAGCATTGAGTCATGAGCTCCCAAGACAGAGAAAGAGAAAGAGAGAGAGAGAGAGAGAGATACCATGGAACTGAGCCACATAGTGTTTTTACAATACTTTTCTTACAAAGACATTTTTCTAAATGGTTAAACCACCCCTTTTCTTTTCTAAGGCACAAAGGAGAAGTCTCCTGAGGTGTATTTAGCTGTCTCCAACATGGCCATTCCTGTTTCACAATGACACACACCAACTTTAAAATTTTTTCATAGTGTAAATTGGTATCCCCCAAAGCCAAAGAGATCATGTAACACAATACAAAAGAAAGTAGAGCTTTATATCTGAGAGGAATCTGTTTATGACACTTTAGACTCCATAAGGAAGACAGAAGACCCCCAAAAGAGGGATAAGTGATGACTTTTTTTCTCTGAGTTTCTTAAGGAGTCAGAGCCACTAGAAGCAGCATATTTTAGCTGAGACAAAGAGCTGACAGCTTTGCTTTTGCCTTTTTAACTAAAGATACCCTTCTAAGTGAAATTAATAAGCCTTAACTAAAATTATAACTTAATCAAGGAAACAAGATGTGTCTACAAAGAGGTAGAAAACAGTTTTTGTGTCATCCAGAAAATCCATAAAAACAGTTCAAAGAAAGGAAAGTCTTGCTAGCCATAAACCAGATATAGCCACACTTCTATGCAGCCTGTATTTTAGGGTCTCAGCTTCTCAGCTGACCAGGTGTATATAAATGTCTACAGTGTAATGGGGGGGGGCGATGGCCTTTAAGAGTAGAAACGTTTTCTGTCTCTTTAAAACCTCCCGCACTCCTTTTGGGATAAAACCTACATCCCTGCTTAGGCCAGTGGTCAGGAGGGGCAGGAGAGTGTCATCTGTTCTTTGCACCATAGGAGGTGGCTCAAGCAAATTGTTTAGGTGGAAGTCACGAGATTGTCTTAGTGAAAGATGGGATAAATCAGAACCATCAACTATAGTTGAATAGCAGCAGCCTGAAGCTGAAAACCTCCCCTTTAAAAGCTTTGTATTCCTGCTCAGAGGCAAGACTTTGGTATTTTAAGATGAGAGTCTACTAAACTCCTCATTTGCCACAAATTAACAAACTTCTTTTTCCCTTTCCTCAAACCACTTGTCCTTGTTCTTCTGATGCGGTGTCAGAGACAAGTGCCCAACCTTCAGTAACGAAAGCCCCGTGTACCCTCATAGAATACAAGAAAGCAAAAGTTGTGTGTGGAAGGGAAAAGAATTAAAAGATGGCAGAAGTTACACAAATATCTAACAAGAACAGTATCCTTCTGTCACACTTAAAGGTTCTTGCTAACATTACAGAAAGGAATTTCAGGATGCACACACAACCCAGCAATAGTGGCAGGTTTATTCAGTAAAAGCAGACAGGCTTAGGAAAGGCTCGTGCAGGAATAAAAGTATACTCCCAGGAAGGGAAGTGGCCAGACTCGAAAAGAGCAACTGCCTCATGCCCTGAATGGTTGCTGTTTTTATTTGTTGAAGTCAAAGAAGTCTTGGATGTCAGTGTTCATTCTGTTTTTGCTCATAGCTCCTCTATTTTTCCCACAAGGGAGGTCAAAACCACAATGTTAACTTATCACAACTGTGATATAGTCGAGGAAAGATCACCTTGTACCTGTGCAATTCTGGGAAAATCATGATTCCTTTCTTCTCCTCAGGTCAGTAAATTCAAGGGATGTTTATCTGAGCCAGTTGAATAACTTTTCCATTCCCTGCTCCCTTGCTCGTACCTGACTGATTACCTACACTAGCAGTTCCTTGTCTAGGAATCAAACCCAGGCTGCTGAGGTGAAAGCCCAGAACTTAACCATTAGGCCACAGAGTGAACTGGCTCTTATTATTATTCTTAGTCAGTTAGCATACAATGGATTTTTATCTTTTAGGTCAGATCTTGCTCTTTAATTTTTTCAAGATAACTTTTAAAACTAGTCCTAACATTATGTTCCTTGTTTTTAATCTAACTTATCTATTGACAGAAAGAAGGTAATTATTTAGAATAAGAGATGAATAAAATTTATTTTAAACATTTAGAAGTTTTTAATTTAAGAAACCATCCATTGGCCATTAAAAATTTTCAATGGTGTATTTTTTTTCAAAAGTGATTCCAATAAGCCTCTTCATAACAAATCTGGGTGATAAATTTCCAGGCTTAGAGTTTTCCCGGAGAGAGCAAAGAGGAGGAAGTCTCATGATTTCCAAAAATTTACTCTCATAGATAGACCTAAGATAGCAAAGATGAGGGAAACTTTTAAGACAAAAACTCCCTGAAGAATTTGATAAATTCAGTATAAAAAGTGTGGTGCTTAGAATCTTATGTGTCTTGGATTCCCAATCTTTTCAGATTGACCACCTGGTGTGAAAAGCCCCCCAAAATGCCCCCCCCCCCCCCGCCAAAAAAAAGATGGCAGAGACAAGGGGATAAAATTCCCGCTCAGTTACAAGACAATCTCTCAAGGACATAATGTATAAATGTTTACTTTTTTTTCCTCTGGAAAACTGAAGAGCTCTGGTTAAAGCAATCAGTTTAACTTCCTGGGCTGAAGTCCCAGGTGGCAGTGCCACTGTCATGATCATTGCATATCCAGCCCTTCATTGTTCATAAAGCTGCTCACATCAGTGAAAATGTCCCAATTTTGATCTGGCATTGGCTGATCTGACAGATTCATCCTGCTAGAAGAGACAGCCTCCAGAATCTCTAAACAGTCATGCTGCAAGGGCTCATTCTTTTTGGCTGGTAACAGGTTGGCAGGATTGAGACTAGACACAGGCTTTAATAACAACCCACAAATAGTTACTACTGCCCAGAGGCAAGGAGCTCAGCGTCTCACAATTTTATTCAGTGGTTTTGACCAGTATGTCACTGGCTATGGAATGTCTCCCAGTCCCTGTACTAAGACTCTAAAACTTACTTTAGTTTTTCATGAACATATAACTTAAATTCTTTCAGCAAGTCAGGCAACACCAAAGCAGGGGCATCATAAGACTCTACTTTAGTTTTTGAAAGGCATTTTGACAGTCTGTGGTCCGGATCAAGGGCTCCACAACTGTTCTTTTAAGAGCCCCATACAAGGGCTTTGCTATTAGTCCAAAGTTTGTGATCCAGATGCAACAGAACCCTGCCATTCTTCGAACCCCATGCAGTTGCCATGGGTTCCCTTACTCATTTGGAAACACAGATATTAACTTGCAGTGTGCAAACCTGTCCAATTGCAGGTTCTGCAAGTCCTCCACCAAGATCCCATAAAACAGGGCAGGAGAGCCCTTTAAAAAAACCCTGAGGCAACACAGTCCAGCAGCACTGCAAGGCCACCCTAGTATCAGGATCCTGCAACTCAGATGCAACAGATTATCATCTATAGTCATCTGTACAATGTCATTAGTGGCACATAGATCCTGTACTTTGTACTCATTGGTATGGGGAATTTAAATTCTGCACATCCCACAGTCCTGTTGGCCTATATGGCCTTACTCACTTTTGCCAGTCCCTCCTCCCAGCAGGTCCACCCCTGGGGCCACAGTTCTACATAGTGCCTCATCTTGGCAGGCTGCCAGCAGCCAACTTAGAACTGAAGCAGACCAGGGGAATCTGACTTCCAACCAAAGAAAACTTCCCAAAGGCCCGCAGCAGTCAAGGCAGTGAGTAAAGGGCTCATGCAATCCAACCTGATTAATCCCTCCTCAATTCTATCACCTGGACTTTCAGCCTTTATTATGCAATTGCTCATTTATCTGACTTTTGACAAAATGACTCCAGTTGTAGAGTATATAATAATTTAAAGTTCATTCAACAGTCACTTCTCTTCACACTCCAGCATAAATATTGAATTACAATAACACTATTCTCTTTTAGACATAGACCTATAGCTATAAGTTGACCATTCAGCCAAGATTCTCCTCAAGGGACTTTCAGATGGAATAGAAACAGAATTTCCCTATGTTGAAACAAAACTTCACAAACAACAAGCACAAACAATGAAAAAATAATGCCAAGTCCATCCAACAAATGGGAACTATCTAAATGAGAACTAAATTCACGGATGAGAGCCAACATCTCCTAATCCAAAGGAGGCAAATGAGAACCATATTCTCTCAAACAGAAACCAACATCTCCCAAACTCCCCAGGTTCCCAGCAAACCAGACAAATGAACTCCAAATCCAAGCCAGATTCCCTAGTTCCACTCAACCTCATGGCTTCCACTCCAAATGTTGCCTCCAAACAAATCCAACCGGAAGGTTTGAAAACCTCCCCCAAATGGGTCAAATAATGGGTCTCAGCATGAACACCAGGAAAGTTACTCAGACAAGTGACTGAGGCATCCAGACATTTCACAAATCCATTTCATTTTTCTCAACTTAATTCAAGTTGCAGGGAGCTGCATCTACTTTGGGCAGGGGCAGGGGAAGAAATGGGAGTTCCCTGGAGCCAAACACACTCCAGCAGATTCTGGGGTGGTCCCTTACTCTCTTACCCCTGAAAACATTGCTCCTATTGGTGAAGCATCACGGCTTAACCTGGGGCTACACCCCACCTCTTCCAGCTATGGCAGCAGTTGTGGGGTGCTCTACCAGGGTGTTGATAGGCCCACCCAGGGATGTCAAAAATTCTGTTACCAAAAGTTCAGCACTTGTCCTCAAGGCCTCATCAGAGGAATGAGGACAAATGGTTTGAGCAGAAGGAAAGGGAACTTTATTTATTTGCTGGCAAATGAAAAGAATGTCAGACTCACATCTTAAAGTATCATTTTCCTGTCTATAAGCACAAAGGCAGAGCTTTTAAAGGGAGGATTTTCAGTTTCAGAGTATTGTTGTTTAACTACAGTTGATGGTTCTGATCAATCCCATCTCCAGCAAAGACTGACTTCTCCCTGGACAGTTCCATTGAGCCATCTCTTGTGGTATGATAAAACATAGAACACTCCCCTGCCCTTCTGACCACTGGCCTCAGGCAGGGATGCAGATTTTAATTGCCAAAAAGGATAAGAAAGGTTTTAAAAAGACATCTTGTAAAACATTTTACCTTTTTTCAGGCCATTCCCTCTGTTACATGTTCCAACTGTGGGGGAAAGATAAAACTTCCCCTTCACCCTTGGAAGGTTCACTGAAAAATCAACTCACAATAGAGCAGATTAATAAGAGAAAAACTATCAAATTTATTTAGCATGCATACATGGGAACCCCCAGAAAAAAATGAGGATATAACTCTGAAATGGGCTTTAGGAGTTTATATGTATTTTTAGTAAAATGGGTTATGGGAGGGGGAAAAGAGGAGCTCTGTAGAGGGATAAGAAAGGATTACTAGGGAGGGTGAATGTATGGGGAATAAAGATTAATTGGTAAATAGTTTCCTATGGAATTTAAATGAATTTGAGAGGCTGAATATTATCTTTTTTGAAGAATCTGTTCTGGTGTTGTACCAGTCTCAGGAGAGTCACTGGTGGTGATCTTGTTATAATATGTAAATGAAGCCTTCTGGGCATTAGCCCTCAGAGAGAATAGATAGCAAATGTGTGTTTGTTTTTTTTTCCCCAAAACCTTTAAGGGTGTTAGACATTCACTTAAATTTTTTTAGATCAGGAATAAATAGACCTGCCTCTGTGTGTGTGTGTGTGTGTGTGTGTGTATGTATGTGAGTGTGTGTGTATGGCTGTATGTAAATATATATATATATATATTTACAAAAGATGGCTTTGCAGCAGCTCAAAATATGTTAAAAAATATACTTTGGGGCAAAACATTTTTTATTCCTTAGTCTACATTTTGAAGCTAAAAAGCTTTACATATTAAAAGCCAAGCTGATAATTTTGGAGAAATTTGGGTTAGAGGTTATTAGAGTCATACAAAAGAGAGAGTGAAAAAAGCAAATTGAGATAAATGAGGGGGAAAAAAGCATAATTTAAACATATCATCCCATATCTTATTTAGTCAATTTCTTAGTTCTGTGAATAAATCAGTTTATTTAAGCAGCTGTGTTGTAGTCCAGCTGTGTCCTAGTCTAGTAGAAGTGCTTTTAAACAGAAAAAAAAAAAAAATACAAAGGTCAACAGTTGGAACGATTTTTTTTAACCTAGTTGGGAAGGGGAAAAAAAACCACAATTACTTAGGAGCAGAGATGGAAGAAGATATAAGAAAGGAGAGTGTGGACTCTAAATGTTTGCATGCATGACCATGTGTTTTTCTTTTTATGGAGTCTCCTTTAAGTTTAAACCACTCTCGTTAAGGGAAGCTATGAGAGACTCTTGATCCCATTTGGAAGACCTATATACTAATTATAACATGACCTTTATTGTTTTGGAAGGTTTAATAGTCTCTTTGTTTTAACTGAACCTGCAGATAAACTAGATATCTCCTAAGATTTTATTGTGGGCAGCAAAATTTTAAATCATTTTAGATTAGCATTTTTTAGGGCAAGAATATTTACAGTTTTTAAGCATTTTAGCTGCGAAACTCACTGATGGTGCGAGATCAGAGATCAGTTCCTTTCGACTAAGGTATTTTATAATTGCACTTATCTTATAAAGGAGTCCCTTCCAGGGCCCATAATTGTGAGCATCCTCACAAAACCTTATGAACCAGCTGAGTCAGACTAGGTCCCCCCACACATGGGAATGACAAAGTCATTGCCTCTGGGGTCTAGAAGAAAGGTAACTGGGAAACTGTGATAGCCCCTCTGAATCCTGGGGCAAACAATGACATTCCCTCTGGGGTTCTAAACAGAGGGAACCAGAACTGGGGATGAATGATGGGAAAGGGGAAGAGAAATAAAGTCTCTGAGGTCTTCATCAAAAAAGTGGGAGATCTTAGATGCAGGGAAACTTACCTGAGTTTCTCCCAGCAAGGATGGAGAGACTACTTGAGCTAATGGTGGGCTCATGCAGATGTCAGCATGTTGGCTCCTGATCACAACAAGGGGGAAACCAAATTGTTGACTTAAAAAAATGAAGTTTATGTTTTTTGAAAAAAGGAGAGCTTTATTTCTCATGAATACATCTCAACATATAGTGGCCAGTGTGTTAGGCTTGGAAACACTGTTCCAGCCATAAGCCAGGAACACCTGTTTCAGGGGAGTGGCAAAAAGAAACAGAATTTTATATCAAGTGGTGTGTCTAAATATACCTATTTAAAGAGAAATAGGAGGCGTCATGAATATTTATGAAGAAAAAACACAGGTGTAATTGTGCTTTACACCTCCTATCCCATCATGGCTGGGAACTCAGTTGTAAAGCTTTTCTTCTGAGGTTCCCTTGGGTGAAAGGGGTCCATTCAGTTAGTGGGGAGCTTAGGATTTATTCTTAGTTCACAATAGCAATTGTTTTTCTTATAGAAACTCATATAACATTTTTTTCCATATAGAATTTCTAGTAAATATAAAAATTGAAGGTATTGATTAACTTACTCTTCTCTTAAACCAAATAAGATATGCATTAAATGATCCATAAATAAATGTTCAGAGAGTATGTGCTTGATCCCACATATTTTCTTTTGTCCTATTTGATTGGTGGAATTATATTCAATTCCATTTAATTAGGCAAATATTTACTGCACGTCTATTATTGCCAATCTATTACATACTATGGTCTGGAGATACATTGGTGAGTTAAGGTTAATGGTTTTCTTTATGATAGAATCATATGGAGGCAGTTTTACAAGTGCCAGCTCAGTGTGTAGCATTCTGTGTAAGTAGTGTCATAGCAGAACAAAGTGGTACAGAAGGACAGAGATTTAAGATAATTTTCATGCATTACTTTTCTGAAGGCTATAAGAAGGAATTTGTGCATTTGAGCTGAACCTTGAAAATTAAATAATGTATGTGTGGAAAAAATTTTGGTCCTGAGAAAAAACAATATAAGCAAAACCACAGACACATAAATGTAGCACAGAGAATATCTGAGACAAACAGCCTGATGAGCCTATGAGGGGGAGAGGTATCCAGAACAGAAATTTGGAAGCACAAATATACAGACAATGTCAGTCTGTCTTCTGAAAAGATGATAAATAAATTCTGTTTGTGTTAATAATGTCAAGGTAACTTAAAATGGAGACTACGTCTGAAGAATCCCTGAGTAGACAAAGCCAATTAGCCCTTACAAGTGACCTTAAGCTTGCTTGGTTTGCAAACAAAAAGGAAACATAACTTGAGCTATTTCTTATAAAAGCCTACATTAAATAAAAGCAAAATATAAGCTCATCCAACCAGAAGCAGCCAGAAAACTTATGATTATATAACTAGGGACTGCTCAGCTGGATGGACCAAAATAAAGCAACTATATAACTGTAACCAACCAAATATCTTCTTTATATGATTTCCACATTTATACTGTAAAAGGATGTCCGTTATGCTTCTTCAGTGCCCCCAAACCACTTCTATTTTGGAGTTGCCTGATTGCTGAATTGCAGTTTGCTCAAATAAACTGTAAAAAATTTTAATGGAGCCTCAATTTACCTTTTTAACAGTAAGAAAGGTCAGATGTGTTGACACTATTATATTTTAATTACAGTTATTATTAAAACATTAATCTGAAATTTTCCATGTAATCATAATATTTGCAACTATATAAAATTGAAAATATCAGAAGGAACTGAGTTTGAAGACTTGCAAATCATATAATACGGAACTTATTGACTTGGTATACTCTTTCAATCATAATAATGAGTGCCTTATTGTTTTTATTACTATTATTTTAAGTGGTAACATCAATATATTGTTAGGACATGTAGAAATACTAGTTGATTCCATCTCATAAGTTACAGAAATGAGCATTAAACTATGGTATTTTCGTGAGTCTGATTCTAATCATCCTTAGCTGGGAGAAAGGACAGGGTGCATGATCACTTTAGTGCTGGATCTAGTATAGAGAGTGGCATGGAAGCAGAATTACACAGGCTTTTAAATTGTCCTGTATGTATAGAACCTAAGTATATATTGTGGGCAGGGGGCTCTACAGCTAGCCAGTGCACCAGAGCAGGCTTCGGAAATTGAAAGAAGAGGCGAGCAGCAGCGGCAGATGAGCCACACTCTTTATTGTAGGAGGGTGGGAGGGATGCAGCATGTAGCAAAAACATGGCAAGCACTTACACATGGCTCAGAACAATAGTGAGAAAGCAGGATCACATGGGTTCACGTAGGAGATAACACCTTGGTTATGTAAGTGTGCTGGCTCATGCCTCCCAGGAAGGCCAGCTTGCCAGAGGGCCGAGCAGGGAAAAAACATCCCACAGGCATCTTAGGTTGGCCTAAGAAACCTGTTGCCTATACAAATGCATTTTCCCTTACATATATACATGGGAAAGGATCAAAGGGAGAAGTTGAATAAGGTTATAATATTAAAGAGAATATTTGAGTTATTTAAAATATTAGAATATTTTGAGATTTGAGTATTTGAGAAGTTTCTCAAAAGAGGATTAAAACAAGAGGCAAGAGCTGACTGGGAAGCCAAGGTAGCGATGAGCAAAAGAGAAGTAACACACCTGGCAGAGGGAGGGGGCAGAAACTCAGGTGACAATTGTAAATCAGAACTCTTCCTTGAAACAGAAATAATCGTACACAATGGATATTTATGCATTCTCTTCACCATAATAAGTAAAAGCCTTGACTGCATCTAATCCAGTAATTATCAACCAAGATTTCACATTGACATCATCGGGGAAGACATCTAAGCTGTGTAAAGCCCAAGCCCTGTTGCAGATCAATTAAATCAAAATCTCAGAAGAGGACATTGTTATTTTTAAAAGCTCCCCAGGTGATTCTTATATACACCAGGATTAAAAACTATTGATTCAATTGATTTAAAAAGTGAACTAAACACAAAAATTCTCAGGAGTTGTAACTAAGAAATTAGTCAATATTAATACATCTGATAAGATTTCTCTAATGATTATTCTATGGTTAAATGAAAGTAATAAATTCTATTCTGGAATATATAAAGAACTCCAATGAATCAATTATGAAAGAAAAATAATATAATGGAACATTGTATGATGACTATGACAGACAATTCAGAACCGAAGAAAACCAAACATTCTATAAAATTATCAAAAAATGCTTAATCTCACTGGTAATCAGAGTAATGACTTTTAACACTCAATAGTTTCATTTTCATAGAGTTGGCAAATTTTACATGTCTATGTATTGTTAAGGGTATGGAAAAAGGAAATGTACCTGTATGCTAGTTGGAATGTAAATTATTAAAAAAAAAGAAAAAAATTTGATGGAAAATTTTGATAAATTATATTAAAATTAAATATCTGAATACCATAAAAGAGAGCAATTCTACTTCTAGCAAACTGCTTATGTATGTATTTAAAACATCTGCCCAAGATGTTATAAGACTATGTACACTAAGATTAATGTAATTGAAATAATCTGGAAATAACCTTAATTGCTACAAAAAACTAGATAATATATATTGGCATATTCATATAAATGAATTAAGTAAATGAATAATAGTTACATGTACCAACATGGACACATTTTCCATATATGTGTGTGCATAGGGGTGTGTGTATGTGTGTGTGCATACGGCATTGGCAAACAACTATAAGGTGCTTTTATGTATTAAATATATATAATAGTGCATGAGTGAGGTATTATCCAGCTATAAGAGAGTTAAATCTGTAAAGGAGAATAGCAATAGGATCAAGAAAACCATAGGAGATTGAGGTTTATGTATATTTTTATTTCTTAAAAAAAGTAAAGCAAATATTGAAATACTTTGATATTTGTTTTAGCTAATATGCTCGTTATTATTATTTTCTATGTTTTGAATATACATGACAAAATGTACTTTAAAAAACTGGGGACAGATTTTGAATATCTCCTAGAGGAAATCAGCCATCATTATCATTACAGTGTCGGTAGCAGTAGCCTATGTATGGATTGAGCACAACTATCCTGAAAAGGGCAAGCCCAGCAAGACTGATGTTAAGGACATAAGAGAAAAAAGGTCCCACTGGATGTCAGGATTTCCTATTTAAATTTCTCTGACTCATGCTGAAGTGAAATTTAAATGGGAATTTCTATCAAAATTTAAACTCCTCATGATGAGGAGTTTTGTCTATTTGGTTTAGTGTAAGTGTCTAAACATTTTCTGACTCACAGTTTCCCCTCAAATATTTGCCAAATAAAGAAACCCTTGTAGCAAGAGCAATCTATTTTAATCACAAGGTCAGGAATCATTAAATATTACATGTTGTTTTGAATAGTATAGGAAAAATTTATAAATAAAATAAACTCCAAACTAAAAGCATTGCTATAGCAAGTTCCCTGATGGCCAAGTATTATTTGAGTTTATGTTTAGTTCCAATACCAGTCTAGGCCGTCTCTCATAAAGACAATGAATGAGTTCTGCATGAGTTAGAATGATGATAAGGACATCTTTAGATGGCTAAAGCTTCTCAAGGATATGGAACAATAAGCTGCTTTTTCTGGTTTGAATCTCAATGAGCAGAAGGTGGAGTTTTAAGGGAATTGTCCTGCTTCCACTACAGCTCACCAAAGTAAATAAAGATAAAAAATATTTGAAACAAATCCTATAACAAACTCCCTGCCATCTAAGTGTGTTCAATAATCTTTCAGTATTTTCTAAGACCAAGACATTCTAAACTGTAAAGCAATTTCATGAGGATATGTTTAAGACACACCATGCCTGTTTAAAAACAATAACACAAAAGGCCCAAATAAAGAACCTGGCCTTTGGAGTGAAAACCTACCCCTGAGGTTCTCATCTAGATACCAAAAATAATAAGCTTTTAAAAATATGCTTAGCCAAAAATTTATAGCCTGGATAAATATGTAATATGTCATCTAAAAGGAAGTACTAAAACCAAATTGAAATTATGTAATTTTTGAAATATTTATTGTCCAACAAACTGGTTTTATAGAAGTTGATACAGACCTTTTCAAAAAGTACTTTAAAAAATCAGGATGAGGCAATAGGTCAGACTAGAAGCAGCCTGTTTGTGCCACTCTCAAGGAAAGGATCGAAAGTTGCAGGTGGATGATCACCTATGGATGGGCCTTCTTGGATAGGGCACTGTGAATCACCAGAGAAGTGATGGGGGACATTCAGAATGAGGAAGAAGTTGACAGGGCGATCCACTTGGCAAGATCAGAAAGAAGGTACCTGGGGGAGGCTCCACACGTGGGGAAGGTCAGGAGGAGAGAAGCTTGGGGCTCCATGTCCCCCCTGTCCCACCTCCACTGCAGACCTCCAGACTGATCAGGGAGTTGCTGGGAGTCTGTGCAATGATGTGGCACCAGAAAGTGGGTACAGCAGGGACCAAGTGGCTTCTGTTCCCAGGTTGCTACAACTGACAACATTCTGAGCTCTCAGGCCCAGTCTACATGGGCTTAGTTTTGCTGCAGCTGCCTCTACATTGCCCCCACTGTGCTAGGGAAGGAGCAGGCAGAGCAGATGCTCTTATATGCCCAGTGACTGAGAGCCAAGCTCCCTCACCCGCATGGGGAATTTGAGCAGAAGGAATACCACAAACACCACCAGAGAAGCCCTGTGGTGACTGCCTTCATGGGACCTGGGTAAGGGGAGAGCCCCAACTGCCCAGCAGCCCAGCCCTGTGTTCCCACCCCCACAAAACCCACCCTGCTGTCCCTGGCCACAGCTCTGCCTCTGAGGTTCCTGTGCTGCCATCTATCCCCACAGCTCCACCTCCATGATTCCCACCCTGCTGTCTAACCCTGTGGCCCCTGCCTATGCAGCTCCTGTACTACTTCTGGCCTGTGGCCATGGCTCTGGGGCTCCCTGCTGCCACTGCTCCAAGGTGCCACAGTGGTGTTCCAGCCTCCATGCCCTCAGCCCTGCCACATTCATGGATGCTCTAATTCCCAACATATATCTGTATTGTTTTCATGCCTTCAGTGGCTCTGTTTTCCTGACTGAATTCAGAATGACCGTAAGTTCATGACCCTACTGGTTGGCAGTGAACTTGCATCTACTTTATTCCAAGAATTCTGATTATTGGGCAAGTCTGGATTTCTATTGATACCTAATCATAGAGGTTTGTGTGGTTGTCCTCCCCAAAGACCTGTATATCTAATTAATAGCTCTAATCAAACAGCAATTTTCAGTAAACATATGCTGTAATGATAAATTTTAAATATGTTCCCTTTTATATATAACTACCCACCTGGATGTGGAAATCTGTAAATAGGTATTTACCAAAAAAATTAGTCCCTTCTTAATTTACAATCTGTAAATAACTTTTGAATATCAAACTTTGTAGGATTCACATTGGGACAAAATTCTGGATTTGCTCTAAACTGAAAGTTCTTATTTAACAAATATTTATTGGATTTCTTTTAAGGGCAAAGCATTGCAGCAAAATATTTTAAATATAAAGCATGCCATTGGTTGTACCCTTTAGAACAATCTGTTTATTGGGCATATAAACTTCTGAATAAATAATTATAATACAAAAGATAATTTTTATGGGAGTAGATATGTTATTGTTAATTATTTGTTTTATTATTTGCATGTATATTTGTATGCGTATAAGTCATTATAAGAAAACAATATGAATGGAGGTGACCATACCATTCCCTGTCTACCCTGCTATATTATTTCACACTCTGGGCTTCAATTGATCCACATAATGGTGAGTTGATGAGATGTACTTTTTTCAGACTTTAAAAGTAGTAACAATAATATAATCCCATATATAGGACAATGCTCTGGTCACTTGACATAAAAAGAGTTGTCAAACAGTCAAACACTGATCAGATTAAAAATAGGTTTTTTTGTAAGGTATTATAATTAAATTATTCAGGTTAAATGGCCTAATTTGTTCTTGGAAAAATCAAAGAACAGAATACAATATAATCTTCCACAATTCATTCAATTGTTGGAGGCAATGAAGCAACAAATGCATCTAATCTTAGTTTGTATTTTTGCTTGAAGTTTACTGCTACTCTGATTAAATTTTGTTTGGGATGGAAAGGGATTAATAACAATATCATTCATTGGATAACTACTAATTATTGTAAATAATGAAAATCACATTGTTACCTCTTAACTTTGGGGGATTTGTGATATCAAATTATTCTAAAGAACACATGTAAATGTAAGATTTCTAAAGGATGCACTTTTCCAACTGCTTAAAGTTTTTCAACAATCTTGGTGTACTAATTATCTAATTAACTGGGAAAGACAGTCCAATTATAATTCTGAGGTTCATTGTGGATGTATAATTATTTTTGTAATCATTAACTTGGCTTAATCACCTTTAACACTCATTTTGTAGGTCCTCAAATAATTAGTTTTACTAGCTAATTACTGAATATAGGAAAATTTGATTTTCATTAAGATCTAATAATATGTATTGTCTTCTGGGTAAGCATGTGAGGACATTGTATACATGACACTAGTTAAAATTCACTAAAGGTCAACTTTGTTGAACTCAGAAATCCCATAATATAATTGATCTATAGGGACTTATATAGATGCACAGCCAGTAGGCTGTCATTAGCCCCTAATAGAATCTTTGATTTTGTCTACACATAAACTCTCCTTCCATGTAAATTAAGTAATGTTTAAAATGTCAATTTTGCAGCTTTAACTAAAATTCTTTTAAAAATTAAATCATTGTGGAAAATCAATGAAAAATAAGAAAATGCTGAATACTTTATTTGACAGTATAATTTTTCTAACCCTATGTTTATTTGTGTTTAAGTTTTTTTTTAATTCTGCCCCTTACATCTTATCTCTAAATTTGTTATTCTGTTTTCCCATTTTAAAGCCAGTACACCATATCTTTAAGTTCTAATTCTAGTTATAATTGTTTCTCTTTGCAGTATGATATTCACTTTGAAAAGTCATATTCTGAAAGTCATTTACTTTGGCAAATTGTATTCATTATAAATTCTGGAACCAAGTTCAATAGATATTTGTTCCCTTTGGATTATTATTTGGATGTAATACACTGATTTGGTCCCTAAAGATGAAACAAATATTTACATATTTATGAAAAATAAGTAGTCAAATATATCTGAAATTATGCATGTGAATACCCAATGGCACATACACCATAATTTATATTTATAACTCTAGAAATGTTGCCATCTGTCTTACAAACAGCAAGAGACCAGCCTAAAATATATCTCTAATGTGATTTATTTGTATTAAATTTTATTATTTGTATATTAAAATAGAAAATACTTCATATAAATTGGCCAAACCATTAGGACATTATAAAAATATATTGCCTTTTCCTATGTCATCTTTGTTTTAACCAGGAAAAAAAAATCATCTTTATGGAAGAGAGTTTGAGAAATACTAAATGTATTTACCAATGCCAAACAATAAGAAGTCAGAATAATTAACAACCAACAACTTATAGAGTAGAATACAAATAAGGGACTAGAAATATTCAACAGCCACTGCCTGGTAGCAAGCCTTTGTCCCATTCCTCCCTCCCATCCTGCAGAAGGAAAGAATGAAACTTAGAAAAAGAATTAAAAAGTTTGCTCAAGAGGAAATGGCTGTACATCCTGAATTTGTGACAGTTCTTTATAATTCAAAATCTTGTTGCATTTCTACTGTGTTATGTTGCTTCTTACTCCAAGCAACAATCCAGAGGACAGAATAAAAAATATCATCTTCTTCCTTAAAGAAGAGCTGTCATCTTATTAGCAAAACTAAATGAAGAAAAAAATGATTGATATAAATTATTTAAAAAAATGTACAAGCTATATTCATTAATTCAAATATAGACACAAAAATTTTGGCAATTCATATAAATTATATGAAATTTACATATATTGGGCTATCTTTCTATTCTACATAGTATGTTTATCTGAGTTCATACAAAAATAAGTTGAAGGGTGGGACACATACTGGAAATGACTACCTACTTGGGATTAATTATTATATATTTACTCTTTCTCTTAATTGATGTAGGATACACAAAAAATATTCACAAGTCACTGTGTGAAAAACATACATAAGTGAAATAGGCAATGTATGCCTATGACACAAAAGTTCAAAAAGATTGAAAGGTACACTGTATTTCATAATATCATTGACACTTCAGTTACTCAGTCTTCCTGTTCCCCTCTCCAATGGCAATCATCCATCTTTGGCGCTTAATAACTATTCTCCCAGAAATACCTAAGCATATGTTATTTTGAAACATGGTAGCATATAATGCCCATTTGCATATTGCTTTTTCTCTTGTTTTCTCATATAAATAATTTTCAATGGCTACAGAATATTCCTTCATATGGAACTTTTATGATTATTTAATTTATCCCTTATACATACAAGATTGGTATTTTTCCTGATAGGCATTTTTTATTTCTTGATATAAAAAGTATTTCACTAAATACTATGCTGAGATCATATCACATAGTCCAAGGAAATCTGTGGGAAGAATCTTTATATGAATGGCTACATCGAAGAATTGAGTACATTGATTGCTTTAATGTCACTAATACTTTACCATCTGCTATATCCATGCCCACATTACCTATTGGAGAAATGTGAAAGACACCTGAAAGAGAGCCAACACCCCGGCTAACTGCTAGCCAACAGATATCTAGGGCTAGAAATGCAATGCAGGCCAGACAAGACCAGAACTAACCAACTTATATCATTGATCCAAAACAGTCAATTTACACATTCACATACTGGCACTCAAATATAATCTATGCCTGTGGTCCCCAACCCCTAGGCTGTGGACTGGTACCAGTTCGTGGCCTGTTAAAAACTGGGCCACATAGCAGGAGGTAAGCAGTGGGTGAGTAAGTGAAGCTTCATTTGTATTTACAGGTGCTCCCCAATGCTTCCATTACCACCTGAGCTTCTCCTCTCCCCTATCCACCTGTCCATGGGAAAGTTGTCTTCCATGAAACCAGTCCCTAGTGTCAAAAAGGTTGGAGACGCTGATATGCTATCTATATGAATTTTAGCTGTTATGGTCCCAAGGTAAAATTTGTAATCATACCTGACTCTAGGCCAGGTGGGAAAATGATTAGTTCCTCTTTTTGAAGTCAGCGATGGCTATCATTCTGAAAGATGTGATCCGAAAAAGATATCCAAGAAAGAAGCTGATACTGACTGTCAGGAGAATGATGAGTTGTTATCAGTTGAGTGGGGCCCAGTAGTAGAGCTGTACTCTAAGCTGTACTTAACACTTCTAAGTGTCTGCCTCTTTAACCCTCCTTCCCAATTGTTTTGAAACCCAATGCATAGATAGAAACAATGCATACAAGTCCCCAATACATGACAACTACCATTTTAGTTTAAAATTATAAATTATAGACTTTAGAGTCAAATGTACCTAAGTTGATACTTTGCACTAAGGCTCACTCTGTGTGCATTTTGGAGCTGTTACTTGATTTCTCCTCTGAACATCTAAA
Source organism: Lemur catta (assembly GCF_020740605.2). Lineage (NCBI taxonomy): Eukaryota > Metazoa > Chordata > Mammalia > Primates > Lemuridae > Lemur > Lemur catta. Next base: position 16,529,746 of record NC_059139.1, on the reverse strand, counting down.
GTGGCTTTTCATCTTGACAGCAATAAATGTTGGAAGATGAGGAGTGCTGAAGATACATGTGTAGAAATGTAATTGATTAAGATTACTTTCTGTAAGTAGTGCTTTTATCAAACAAAAGAATTTTTCTGAAAGGCAAGAGGAATAGAATCTCTGTAGAGGAAGTGATATTTCTCTAAGTGGGTCAGTAGGATTTTCATACCTTTGATATGAGAAAATTTCATCTATATAGGAAATTGAATTGTAACTTGTGATTAATACAAAAAGTAATTTGAAGCATCTTTAATAAAAGTAAATGAAACAATCAATTCAGTTTCCCTAATGTAATAAACCCAATTCAAATTAAATAGTTTCTAGTAGTTTCAGTCATATTATGGGATTTTTTCCCATCTTTTCTCTATATTTGCAAATTTTTACATTTGGATTAAATTAAATCATCCATCTAAGCTTTTATTTCCTTTTAGTGTTAATTAATATTGCTCTGTGCTCTCTGGACTATTTTCTGGCTCAAAAGATTCTCACAATCTTTTATTGATTCTATGTACTCTATGGTTTTTCCTAATAAGTTTTCTACTTCATAAATAGCAAAATTAGTTTTAGTATGTATTATAAGTTACATGCTTTTAAAAAATGCAGGGACATCTTTAGAAACAAAATAAAGTTTGAACAATATTAAAAAATAGAAACAATCTCCCTAAATAAGGAGGGCCATTACTTTTTTTTTCCTCCTCTCAGATTCCCCCAGAGAAGTTGCTAAATATACAAATATCTGGTACTCTCTCATTCTGTTGATTAAGAATTGGTGAAGCTAGAACTAGAGAATATTGAAAAATCCTCCCACCTGACTGTTTAATATATCAACACTTGGGAAGCAATACAGGAATAAATAATCAATTAATACATGAACAACATGGATTTTTAAAATAATATATTTTATTTTTATCTCAGTTCATTTAAAGCAATATGAAAATTTGTCTTGAAAAGATCATTATATGTGCTTTATTATGTTAACAGTGGCAATGGCAGTTTATGTTTATTGAGCCAAGCACAGTGCTAAGTATAAATAGCTGCAATTTTTACCACTTACAGGTGATAAGTTTGAGACCACAGCAATTAAAAAACTAGACAAATGGTGGTGAAACTCTTTAAAATAAGTCTTTAAAAAGAGCCATGGTGTCTATTGCAATTAGAATTTGTATGTGTGTATGTATTTTCATCACTATATTATGAAATATATTATAGCTATGTTATATATATCAGGGAGTGGCTGGCCAAGGCCTTTATTTTACATTCTATCAAGAGAGATTTGTACTTTGAGACAAAAGATGTTGTTTATCTACAAATTAGTACCTTGATTAGCATTTGTAGATGATCAAATTGTAGAATAAAATGGATGATAGGAAATACATCAAAAAGGAAATTGGGCAAAGAACAGTTAAATTGGAAAGAAATAGAGACCGCACACAGGAAAGTACTACAAATTGTGGAAATCCTCAGTACCATTTTTCACATATTTCAAACTTTTCTCCTTCTGGACAAGCAGTAGAATTGCACATGCCTACTCCCTTTGAAGTTAAGTACTTCTGTATGACTCACTCGTCCAGTGAAATGTAAGTGGAAGGTATGTTTGAATTTTAGTGGATAACTTCAAGAGCAATTTGCAATGTTATTTTCCTCACTTCTCTTGTGATGTGGAAGCATATAACTATGAGAGACCCCTACACCCACCAAATACATACTGATCACATTCAACATACAGAAAATAAGGAAATAGTTTTAACTTGTTTATGAAGTTTCAAAATGTTAGAAATATGTGCAGTTATCTAATGGCGGTAAAACAGAAAATATTTTAGTTCAAGGGAAAAATAAATATTCAGACCTAAGTAATAATTTACTATACTTTGAGTATCTGAAAATAATAAAATACTAATAAGTAGTATTTTAAGGTTTATTTTATATTTTTAATTTAATAATGTATTCATTTATATTAAATTCCTTTGTATAGGTCATTTATTACAGTACATTTGCATAACGCATTGCTATAGAATTAATTTTTAGTTATAGGTATTTATAATTTTTGTACTGCTTAAAATATTTGAGTGTCCAGTTCTGATAATAAAAAGTATGTATATGTTCAGTAATTTATATTAAAGATTATCTCAGATTGGTAACCTGAAAGTTTGATAGAAATAAAATAATTTAAAATGTAACAGTGGGAAGAAATCAGGTGAAACAATATTATATTAGCAATCTTGTCAATGAAAAAGTGTTAAGGAATTGAGGAACACTGTGCTTGCTGGGAGCAGACAAAAATATAATTAGAATGTTTTCCTAAACAGTTTACACTTCTCCATTGGTAGCCTGGTGCCCTGTGGAATCATCCCTGTTGATTATGAGCATGAAGTTAGAAGATTTTGTATTATTTTTTAGAGTAGGGGGACATGGTAAGCTTATGTAGCTTAAACCTGTTTTTGAGCTTTACATATAAGTGGGTTTAAACCATGTGTACTTTCTTCTTTTGACCTTTTTGCTTAATGCTACATTTGTGAGAATTAGCAATATTATTGAATAGTCTTGCAATTTTGTCACTCATTATTGTATGATATTTATTGCATAAATATATAATAATTGATCCATTCTGTTTTTCTTTCTTTAGTTATTAGTTGACATAATAATTGTACATATTTATGAGATTGAGAGTGATATTTCTGTACATGATACAATGTGTGATGATAAATCAGGGTAACTGGTATATCCATCAACTCAAACATTTACTATTTCTTTGTATTGTGACCATTCAAAATACTTTGCTAGCTTTTTGAAAATATACACTTAATTATTTTTAACCATAGGCACCCTATAGTGGTACAGAGTGCTAGAATTCACTCTTCCTATCTAGCTGTAACTTTGAATCTGTAACCAACCTCTTCCTATTCTCCCCTCATCTCTACCCTTCCCAGCACCTAATAACTACAATCTACCCTCTACCTCTATAAGCTTGTTTTCCTTTTAGCTCCTACATTTAAGTATGAACATAGTGGTATTTATCTTTCTGTGCTTGGATTATTTCACTTAATATAATGTCCTTCAGTGTCATCCATGTTGCTGTGAATGACAAGATTTCATACTTTTTTATGTCTGAATAGTATTTCTTTGTGTGTGTGTGTGTGTGTGTGTGTGTGTATATATATCATCTTTCTTTATCTATTAATATTCTGATGGATACTAGGTTGATTCCATATCTTGGCTATTGTGAATAAATCTGCAATAAACATGGAAGTGCAGACATCTCTTTGACATACTGACTTCCTTTCCTTCATTTAAACAACTAGTAGTGGCATTGCTGGGCCATATGGTAATTCTATCTTTAGTTTAATTGTTTTAAAAATAAACTTTTATAATATTTTACATAATGGCTTTACTAATTAACATTTTTCACTAATAGTGTGCAAGTGTTCCTTTTTCTCCATATTCTTGCCAGCATATGCTATTTATTTATTTATTGTCTTTTTGATGATAGCCATTCTAAGGTGAGATGGTATCTCATTGTAATTTTGATTTGCATTTCTCTGATGGTTAGTGATGTTTTGGCTTTATTGCCAAAGTTTCATTAACTTTTAACCTACAATTTCATAATTATTGAAGTTATTTCAAAGGTCTCCTTCTATAAAATATAGATGAAGGCTTTCCAAATTTATTTAGCTTTAATCCAGTAGTAGCAAAAGAAAAAATCTAGGTACAAGCAGCATAAAATTAAAACTATTGAAAAAATTACAACCAGAAACATTTAAAAGAGATATAATATTAAACATAAGCCAATGGTGCTAGAAGTGTACCAAGATCTTATTCACTGCAAATATAAAATAAGTATAGGAGCATGGAAAAATGGGTAGAAGAATGCAAAATTAATTGTGAATATCAGCTTTCTATTTAGAGGATTGTGAGCACGAGAGAACAAATTTCACCAATAAAGAAAAATTGACCACGGAAAACTGCATACATGATAATATTCTACTTAATGTCAAATAAAATATAATTTTTATATGTACACAGAAAAATTGCAGGCGTTTTTTCCTTCCGTCCTTCCTCTTCAGCATTGAACCTTTCTCTTTTTGAAGAACACACATTATCTCTGTTTTGATAAAAATCATAAAAACTATTTGGCATGGGGGAGAGTACTGGGAGGTGTACTTGCAGGCAAGGTTATTAGTCAGGAGGCCATTTAATTAACCCAATAGTGTGCATGGTCAGTTAGTAGAATGATCTATGAAAATTTTAGAAATGTAACAAATAATTGTCTTATAGATCATCTAAAACCTAGCATGCATTATTATACAATATCTTCAATATATAGTGGAGGAAATTAAAACCAAAAGACGTTAAATTATCTTCCCAATACTTCTGTGGTTGTAAAGGGCAGTATTGGAGCCAGAACAGAATTGTCAGAATGCAAATCAAAAGTCAGTCCTTAATTTCCCTGTAACCTTGGCTTCTCATATGTAGACATTCATTAAATTATTGTTTTTGTTTCTGTGAAAGGTTTTGTGTTGTTTCAGCTGTGGTAGCTGTTCTGTTGTTATAGCATAGACTTAAGAAATCTTATGTTTTTCAATAGCTAATTTTGATTGCTCTATATGTATTGGACATTTTACAATTTGATACTAACAACAATCCCCAAAACTAAATACTTCTATTTTATAGAAGAGGAAACTAAGACATGCAAATTTAAAAATAGTACCCAAAGTTGCATAGCTAATAAATGGTGCATATGGGAAGGAATCCATTCAACTGGACTCGGGGGTCCATTCTCTAACCCACTGCTGTGCTTCAATCCCAAACCAGTGATGACTAAAAGCCTTTGGATAAGTCTGAGATTGTCCCAGATGGTAGCAAAGTGTTGACATTCATCCACGCATCGAACAAATAACTACCTTGTATATATTGTGTGGCGTTCACTGTTCTGGGCATAAGACATTAGCCATCAATTTCAAACTATAATGATACAGGAAATTTTATGCATGGAGTTTTGCGCAATAGATAGCCCTGAACCTGAGAGTACAGAATAGCTAACAGCCAGAACCACATATGAAAGAATCCGAACAACTGTTTCTGGGAAAACTGTTAAGACTCAGAAAAAAACTACATGATGATGACTTTGGAACTGTATTTTCTAGACTCGACACGCTGGATTTTAGCAATCCACCAAGCCATAGCCCACTGTAACCAACCAGTTTGGAAGTGGTAAGCCAAGGGTTTGATTGAAAAGGATTACCTTTCCAGGTGGAAATTTCTGGTTTTGCCTCTGTCAACTTTGCTCTCACTAGTCACAGGGGCTCTTCTTTGTGTAAGCCTATATACCAGTAAACTCTCAAATACTCTTAGACTAGTTGATTTTCATTTATACTTTACAGCTGAGCATCCACTAAGTTTCAAGAATTTTTATTGCTGTTGTTAGTATATCAAAAAGACAAAGAACATACTTCCAGTGGAAGAGTCAAAGCTTAAACAAATAAATTCCTTCCCAACTCCCACATGTTTAGAAACGTCCCAAGATGACTAGTTTGCTATTGTTTTCTCAGATTAGCTATATTCATTCAGTACCTAATCCCCATGACCAAAAATAAAATTAAATTAAATTCAAATGCATGGTATAAATTTTAAACTGTAATCAAAGTCGCATAAAGAATTCTGACAGATACATTTCTTGTTTTGTGGAGGAATACTTCCTGTATTTTCTGTAAGCAGTGTTTCAGTAAAAGAAAACTTTCAGAAAAAAACAATATGTAATGTAAGTAAATGTCAAAACTACTCTTCGTATCTGAACTAAATTCCTTCTTTTCTATTCGACTTGCTTTTTAAATTCATATCTATTCAGTGGCTGGTCACAAGCCTTTTTCTTTATCTCCTTCATACCTTTTGCTTTGGGTGTTTTATGAAAAATGATCCCTTTAGAGGTAGGTGTTTCCTAAAGGAAAGATCTTTAGGTTTTGTTGTGTTGCTTCTTAGAGTCTGGTTTATCCTCTCTCCCAGGCACTCTGAATCACATAAAACATTTTTCCCACTTCTCATGGGATATGTTAAATTTACCAATACCTTTTTTGTTTTAACCAGTTTAAAGTTTCTCTCTTTATCTTCTTTTTAAATTTTATTCTCCTTTCCTTCAGAGTTGAAAAAACAAAGAAAAAACAAAAACAAATAAAAAACAGTCTCAACTGAATCTTAGGAAAAAATGTATTTCAGAATTTTAGTTTTTAACTTTTTTTTTCACCATGGAACAAAACATAATCACCTGTTAACTATATTTAGAAATGAAGCTTTGAGTTGGGTTTCTGTATGTTAGATTCCTGTCCCTTCTCCATTCCCCACATATGATCTGTCACCATAGCCTGTAAATATCAACTCCACTTTAACTACTTCTTGTCTAGGAAGACATTATCTAAAAATATGTTTAGCTTGTTCTTATCTCTAAGTTATGTCCAAAAAAAGTCTCTATATTCTACCAGCATTTACTAAGCTTACATATATATTTCCCTTTCTAAAATTGTTTCCAATTTAAAATCATCAATAGTATTTGATTGGAGACTATTTAACACTCTATTTAAAGATTTTCATTGACTGCCTTTTTCTCTTCTTGAGGATAGTAACTATATTTTATTATCGATACCTTTACTTAACTGGAATATTACATATTCTCATAGGGTTTTATAACGTAATTGATTTACTATAAACTTAAGTTACTGTTAAGTTTTATCATGAGGTTTAGTATGTTGAAACAATTACAGAAATGTCCTTCTATAAATTCTTTCTCTACCTGTCAGGTCGTGGACACAGTACATTGTTATGTTAATTCATCAATGGTCAAAAATTGTGTTTCATTTATTAAAGAGCAACTTTAAGTTTTAAAAAGAACAATTTTAAAGTTTTCTCTTTCATTCTGAAACCTAGTATGTTGATTAAATACATAGTTGATAAGGTTGTCACCACCTTAATGTAGAAAAATACAAAAATAAGTTTACATGACTCTTTTGTCTCTTTTAATATTATCTATCTATATACATTCCTATTTGTTATAGGTTGAATTTTGCCCCCCAATAAATATAAGTTAAAGTCCTAACCCCTAATATCTCAGAGAATGTGACCTTTTTTGGAATGAAGTTCTTTATAGAAACAATCAAGTTAAAATGAGTGGACCCGAATCCAATTTGACTGGTGTCATTATGAATAAGGGGAAATGTGGATGCAGAGTCAGACATGCACAGAAAGAGGACTACACTAGAGAGACAGAGAGGATACTGTGCTAAGGCAGAGTGTTGGAGCAGTGCATCTGCAAGGAATGGCAAAGAATTTTGGTGAACCCCCAGAAGCTAGGGGAAAGGCCTGGTACAGATTCTCCCTCACAGCCCTCAGAAAGAACCAACCCTTACCAACCTCTTGATTTCAGACATCTAGCACTCAGAACTGTCAGACAACAATTTTCTGTTATTTTAAGACACCCAGTTTGTGGTACCCTGTTATGTCAACCCTAGGAAATTAATACTCTATTTAGCATCTATTCATTTATTATATATCATCTATATTATCTCAGTTGTATTCCTGCATTTCAAATATATCAGCCCTGTTTTCATCAAAAAGTAGAGAGACAACAAAAGTTGCTTCTTGCCATACCTGTGTTACACCTGCTACATGTCAGTCGTTTCATGGACATTTCCAATTTTTGGCAGTTTTCTCATATCCAGGTTGCCAAACAGCCCACAGAGTTGGTCATATATTTGGGTTTCAGTTGTATAGCTCTCTTTAACGTGTCATTACAGGTTAAAGATGCTGTTACATAAACAGCATTCTTTCAGGTTGTGTTGGTATAGATGAGTTTCCAATCTCAGTTCTTAGCAGTTCCAGGGCAAGACTTCACTATCTGTCCTTTGTGGGAGGCCTGAGATACCAGATGGCCCTCTCCCTTACCTCACCATAATTCTATTTCAAGGCCTTACATATTTTTCTTGCCCCTGAGTTTTAATTAAAGAAAACTGTTCCACAGTAACACTTCTTAATCAAGGTGAGGCTCAAAGATTGGAGATCTCAGTTCCTATTCTCTCATAAATCTAATATGTCTAATCTAATATTCCACCTATCCACTTGTAATTTGCTCTGGATAATAATGTATCTGGTAACATTTTATATTCACAAAAAGAATTACATTTTTTTTACTTTCATATTCCAGGACAATGGGTGCTTACTTATATGGCATTTACTCAAATATTGATGCAGTAACTAAAGTACCTACATGGGTGGGTACACACACACATACACACATATATGGGTCCAAATATATTGGATTTTGAAAAGAGGATAACATGACACCCATTGAAATAATGTTGTTTAACTGGATGGTACTTGTGGAGGTATAGTATGAGGTCAGTATTTTTAAAAATGTCAGTTCACATAGATGACATTTTCTCAAATCAAGTCATTCATTATCAATAAATTCCCAGGCAAGATTCATTTTGCTTACTGTGGCAACCCTGAAAACATATTATAAATTAATGCTGATAGTATCAATTGAACAGAGCAATGTTGCTTTTTGAATATAAAAAATGAGTAGCATAAATCGACCTTGCTGAATAAACTTGTCATCACTTGCTAAGACTGTTTGTATATCTCTCACTGACCGTGTGGACACTTGACAATAGTGTAAAATATCTACAAATCTTCCAAGTTGCAGAACAGAAAAAACACATCTAGATTAAGAATGTCAATATTATTAGAAAGATTAATGTAACACAACAAATAATTAAAAAGTTATCTTTTCAAAGTAGACGTGCTGCTGTTTTAATTATTATATCACTACTTCCATATAGTAATTAGGAAAATAAAAATAGTTAGTTTGATAAAAACAAATATAGATTTCTCCCATTTCTAACATTGAACATGTACAATTACAAAGCTATTGTACCGACTGTTGAATAAAACTATAAAAGAGGAATAATGTATTAATTCTCATTTAAATTATGAAAATTTATTTTTTTCTGTAATTCTCATTTTGTGTCAATCTATTTCCATTTACTTAAGGACTGGCATGCAATTTGTGTAATTTTTCATAAAATAAAAATTTTATAAATATATTGGTGGACAAAAATTAAATAAAATCTGTCAATCAAAGGAATTTGATATGCATTATGTGAACTTTTATCATTTTTAATATTTCCATTTTTTAAATTTTCTTAAAGATATATAATGCTCCTAACATTGTTACAAATAAAATAAAATATAAAAATAAAATAATATAAAACATAATAAAATAGTGAGTTTTATACATTGAAGTTGCTTCTATATTGACTTTTATAAGCTTAACACATTCTGTCCAAATAAACATTGAGTGTCCCTTTTATATTTTTATTCTTTTTTAATCTTGCTAATTAATCGACCACTTCCTGTGTATTTGATTTTTCATATATATTCTACTGTGATTTCTTAACATTTTTTATAATCATATGGTTAATTGAGTAGTGAATAAAACAATAAGAAAGCCAGATTTTTCTTGGAAGTATGAAGCATCACTTTGATAATTGTTACCTGTCTTTTTCTATTTTTATTTTTATCATTTGGACAGATGACCAAAGAGTACGCAGCCAAAAAAATCTAGAAAAAACAGAATTATACAGATGTATCCAGGAGTGTAATAATTTTAAAATCTGTTATTTTTCTGCATTTTTTTGTTTGTGGTATTTGTCAATTTTTAATTCCATGTTTTACTTAGAATTCTCACTATGAAAAAGCATTGTGTATTACTTCATTTTGTGTTTGTGTGTTTTATTTCTTTTCTTAAAATGGGCCCCGACAAGTTGCATAAGTGTCAGACCTTGCAAACCTGGGATTTCTCTCTGTTGTGCACACTGTCAAAAATGTGCCTATAAAGGTTTATGGTTTATGTGACGGCACATGAGCTAGTCTTCCAATGCACAGTCAAACCTAGACAACAGCCTTTCACTTCAGCTTCTGACTCTAATATTGGCTGCATCTCTTCTGCCCGCTACTCCTTGGTTGGAGTTTCTTTATAATTATATAATCTATGGAGAATTCTTCCACACAAGGTTGCCAAGGAGCTCCTTTACATGTGACAGAGTTTTTTATCTTTGCCCAGTCCTTGCTTGTGGCAAGTAGTGTGTTTTTTATCAATTTATAAATCCATCGAAAAACATAAACTGCAGAGCATATAAATACTTCCACCTCCTGTCAAGAGAATCAATATATTATTTACAAACATACAATATTATGAAATGTCTTTTTATATCAATCTATTGCATTTTCTTTCTATTCATTCAATTCAAACCTCCATTATAATTCTATGTTTCAGGATCTTTGAACAAAGATAACATTAAGTTATGTGTGATTTTGTATTTCTCTGAGAAGATATTTAATAAAGTCAATATTCTAAACACTTGAAATGTATTTTGATGCTATTTTGCCTAAGAAAAAAACTGGCGTGTACTTTTGACTTTTGCTGGGTTGCTTAGTTTGCATCCTAACTATACTGACGTTATCGGATACCTTATAAATCTCTGGTTTTAACAATTTTTGATCACTTCTATCGCAGTCATAAATGTGCATTAGACCAAATGTATATCTGAGTTGAAATTATTGAGCTAGCTCTTTTTCCAAAAGAATTAATGTTATGACAACAAGGTATCTATCCATTTATGATACTAACTCAAATCAATGAAAGAAATGCTAGCATTTTTATGATTTTCTACTAGTATTAAACCACTAGTATTTTATTCCTCAGTATTTCATCTTGTCTACCTTGAAATATGACTTGTGAGAGATGTACGAGTGTTGTAATCCATGGAGAGCTACACTGTTAAAATGACTGATGTTTACTTCTTATCTGACATCCTGAATAAAGTCTTGCACACACTTAAGTAGGAAATGGTCATCTCCTGCAGACTGATCCAAGTTTTGAGAGCTACTTTCACTGTGATAATTTGTTGACTTACAATAATACACAGTGTAGGCTAAACACTTCCATGAAAGTAGGAAGTCAGTTGTCCTCATGGGTATATTTTAAGGCTTGGAGATACTACCTGAAACACCCTAATCTGGAACACATGCAACACACCCAGCTACACAATTTAAACCAGACTGAGCATGTCACCATCATGAGAGTTCTGTGATTTGCATTTTTTTATGGACTGTCTACCCAGATAAACTTTGTAAAAGTTTGGTCCCTATTCTTGATTTACCCACCTGGTTGCATATTAAGAGTGCCTTCAGCCCAATCTGGTGATCAATGGAAATTGGCAGTAGTAGGAAAAAGAATTCTAGAAGAAAATGTAGGTAAATTCTTCTAGATATTGACCTAGGCAAAGAATTTATGACTAAGACCCCAATGGCAATATAGCAACAACAACATAAATAAATGGGACTTGATTAAATTAATAAGCTTCTGTACAACGAAGGAAATAATTAACAGAGCAAATAGACAACGTATAGATTGGGAGAAAATATTCTCAAACTCTACCTCTGATAAAGGGCTAATATCCAGAATCTACAAAGAACTCAAACAAATCAGCAATAATAAAATAAACAAACTCATTAAAAAGTGGGCAAAAGACATGGCCAGAAGCTTTTTGAAAGAAGATAGACAAATGGCCAACAAACATTTGAAAAAATATTTAACATCACTAATCTTCAGGGAAATGCAAATTAAAACCACAATGAAATATCACATTACTCCTGTTAGAATGGCTTATATCAAAAAAGTCCAAAAACAATAGATGCTGGTGTGGATGCAGAGAGAAAGGAATGCTTATATTCCATTGGTGGGACTGCAAAGTAGTACAACCTTTGTGGATAACAGTGTGGAGAGTCCTCAGAAAATTAAAAGTAGACCTACCATTCAATAGAGCAATCCCACTACTGGGTATCTACCCAAAGGAAAAGATGCCTGCATTTGAATGTTTTTTGCACCAGGAATCACAATTGCATAGATGTGGAATCAACCGAAGTGTCCATCAATTCATGAGTGTATCAACATAATGTTGTATATGTATACCATGGAATACTACTCAGCCATAGAAAAGGATGAATTAATGCCTTTTACAACAATTTGGATAGAACTGAAGACCATTATCCTAAGTGAAATATCTCAATAATGGTAAAACGGACACTACATGTACTCGCTATTAAATTAGAACTAACTGATGGGCACACATATGCACAGAAGGAAGTAAAACTCATTGTAAATCAAGTAGGAGGACAAGGGGAGGGGCAAGAACATACCTAATGTGTACAACAAACACTATTCAGGTGATGGGCACACTTATGGTTGTGACTCAAGCATTACAAAAGTGATTCATGTAACAAAAACATTTGTACCCCCTTAATATTCTGAAATTTAAAACAACAAATAAAAAACAGAAATTTTAAAGAAATAGGCTGGGCGCGGTGGCTCATGCCTGTAATCCTAGCACTCTCAGAGGCCAAGGCCGGTGGATCGCTCGAGATTAGGAGTTCCAGACCAGCCCGAGCAAGAGCAAGAGCCGTCTCTACTAAAAATAGAAAGAAATGATCTGGACAGCTAAAAATACATAGAAAAAATTAGCCGGGTCTGGTGGTGCATGCTTGTAGTCCCAGCTACTCGGGAGGCTGAGGCAATAGGATTTCTTGAGCCCAGGAATTTCAGGTTGCTGTGAGCTAGGCTGACGCCATGGCACTCACTCTAGCCCAGGCAACAGAGTGAGACTCTGTCTCAAAAAAAAAAAAGAAAAAAAAAAAAGAAAGAAACCAACCACTTGATGGACAAATTAACAGGTAGAGAGGATCAATTTAACTGAGTTTGTCAAGAAATGTCCCTCTGAAGAGATGACACCTATGCCATCATAAGATAAAAAATATATTTTTCTAATTTATGTTTCATTTATTTTTGGGGGAGTATCAGCCTTGGAAATCAAAACTGTGTATGTATTTTTATGAAATAAAATGCTATCTTAAAATTTCTATTTCTGAAATCTATGCATGTTTTATATTCAACAATATACTTTTCAAGTGAATAGACTTCCAATATTACTAAAATTCCAAAGGAAATATTTCCAAAAAACTGAGCAGTTTCTTTTTAGTTAAACTGTTTTTAAGAGACAATCACTTGAACAGGAGAAACTTGATTCACAATTAATAATTATTTCACATAAGGTAAAGAAATTCCATGACTTTCATTTTAGTTTCTAGGGGAAAAGTAGATCAACATACAGAAATTCTTCAAAAACAGATGTACTAAAATACTTTACTTGACAAATAAACCTGTTTGAGTACTTTTTCCCAAGGTTTCTTATAACTTTTTAAAATAATGTAAATATTTTTAAATAAATATAGTTCTCAATATAGTTATAGCTATCTATTTCACAGCTTACTGATATTCATTTTCACTATATAAACTAATTTGCTTGGAAATGGTCAGTAATATCAAATTCTTGGAAAAGCTAAAGAATAGTGTTTAGCATTACTATGATCATAACTGAATCTTTTTAGGTACTGTGGGTAAATTATAATTATACAATAAAAACAGTGGAAAGAAATGTAAATGGTAACATTTAATATTATCAAATACTTTATTCATTTGGTAGTAATATATGTAATTACCAACTTTCCAATTCTTACCCCTCTAATTTGTTCTACAGATGTTCTTTCTAAGACAAGGGTTGGAAATTCAATAGATTTTTAAATGCCTGAAAAATAGTATCATCTTTTTGATGAAAAATTCTAAAGATTAATAATAGTGACAGTTGCAAAACAATATGAGTGTACTGAATTTTACTGAATTTTACAGTTATGAATAGTTAAATGGTAAATTTTAGGTCATGTATATTTTAGCTCAATAAAAAATTGCAATGTTTTACTTATTAGTTGAATAATAGTTAAGAATGTGGGCTCTGGCATCAGATTAGCCAGCCTTAAATCTTTGCTTCACAATTGACTATTAGATGCTTCTCAATTTGTGATGTGCTTATGTCCCAAAAATAACATCATAAATTGACAATGTTGTAAGTCAAAAAAATGCATTTCATATACCTAACATACTGAACGTCATAGCTCAACCTAGGCCCCTTTAAACATGCTCAAGCCCTTAGAGTAGCCTACAGTTGAGCAAAATCACCTAACACAAAGTCTAATTTATAATAAAGTGTTGAATGGCTCATGTAATCTACTGAGTACACTGCACTGTAGAGTCAGCATCAAGTGCTTGCCCTTGTGATAGCATGGCTGACTGGACGCTGCAGCTCCCTGCCATTACCCAGCATCTCGAGAGTATTATACTGCATATCCCTAGTCAGGGAAAAGATCAACATTCAAAATTTGAGGTACGATTTCTACTCAGTGTATGTCACTTTCACACCATTGTAAAGTCAGAAAGTTCTAAGTTGAACCATGGTAAAATGGCAACATCCTGTAGTTTAATATAAATTTATCCAAGTTACTTACTCTTTCTGACCTCATGTTCTTCAACTCTGAATTGGCTTGACATGAGCATCTCCCTCAAGTGCAGCTGTGATAATTAGACAAGATATAAAACTTCTTAGTTCACTGTAACGACTCCCTAAATGAGACAACTCAAAATCCTAAACTTGCAACTTAAATTCCTATAATCTAGGATTTGTTAATAAACTCTATAATTTCATAAGAAGCTCTCTAACTGGAATTTCAATTTTCCAATGATTATATACTCATTTCTGTGTGATTCAGGAATTATTGTAACAAGGCTATGCTGTTCTATCGACCATCTCCTCCTCACAGAAATCTAGTACAAAATCCATGAACTATAAGGAGTCTAGAATTTTAGAAAGTTCCCTGAGTAAATGCTGGCTTGTATCAAAAACCTATAGAAACCCACTGATATAAAGCACTCAGTAAGTCACGGCCCTAGGTACTAAATCATTAAAACAAGCAAATAACAACAAAAACTTGGGTCACATAATTATGTTGATGTATGTCCCTGTTCTATGATCTACCCATAAACATCTATAAAATCACTGTGTTTTATTTACTTTTATGTTAAACTACTCCATAATATCACTGAAAGAATGTCATCAAAATTATATGCTCTGCCATACTCTCATCTACCAATTTCAATACTTATCTTCTGAAGAATGTCTTGAAGGAAAAGTCCAAAACAAGTTCTGTTACTAGTATATTTTACCAGATATCAGCACGAATTTTAAAAATTTGGGATGCACCATCTGGAGGATGGGCACAATTGAAGCTCTGACTCGGGTGGGGCAAAGGCAATATACATAACCTAAACATTTGTACACCCATAATATGCTGAAATAAAAAAAACAAAATTGGGAAGCTAAACTCTGTTTATAAGTGTTTATAAGTGAGTACTCAAAAACCTTTTGCACACTCTTGTATTTTTTAAGCTATCTCTATTTTGCTAACATAAAAATCATATCAACTGGACGACAATTAAGAACAAAAATAAATATAATATTTGTAAATGCAGCAATTGTGAAAAACTGCAAAAATATAATGCTATGTATTAACTCATATATAAGGTATAAATTATTACAAAATATGTGATATTGCCCACATTTGATAGATTAAAAGGTAGAATAAAATGTGATTCAAATAATGATTTCAGCATCAATTTAAATGATTACAGTGGAATTTTCTGCAAATATTTTTCAATATTCATAATGCACTATTTCTGTGAAAATTACTATTAGTAGTTTGCTTTTCTTGACTTTGTAAAATTCTCTAGTTTTAAAAGAAAAATTAATCTTTAAAAATATATATTAGGCAAAACTAATTTTAAAATAATAAATAAATATATAATTATATGTGTGTTTATACATTTGTGTATGTGTATACGTATATATACATATACACAACCAAATACCATTATTCACAGTAGTGGTGTTATATAACTTTGCTGCAAACCCTGAATTTGCAAATACTGAAGCATTGTTCTTAGGGAAAATACAAGCTTATGTTCCAGAGAATCTCTGGTCACATTGCTGTCAACCGATCAATACATAAGTTTATTTTATGTGTGTTTCTGTTTAGAGACACCTTATTTTATATATATTGTTGATTCATTAATATTGAACTCCTAGCCAATAGCACAATAATTCATGTCTTTAGGAAGCTTATTTAACACATATATTTTCTCTGTAAGGCAGATCACAGCCTTGCTATGCTTAGGAGCATTATTAGATAGTACTGCAGAACTGCATTGGGTGGACATTTGAAACAGGGAAATTACCAAAAACACCAAAATCATACCACTAAGCAGATCATGAAAAAGACACTGGTTTGCAGTATGTGATTTGAAATAAAAAGTCAGAGCATTGCCTCGTGCAACCTCAGCTGGGAATGCACATGTGCATGGGGTGACATAAATTTTTCATTCCATCTCTGCAGGGAACTCACACGTGCATGAGGTTACTCAAATTTTTCACACTGTGGATATGTCTGCAAATAAATGACCCTGAAGGCATCCAAAACATTGATTTTGTGTTTACAAATAAACTCTGGGGAGCAAGCAAATTTGCAAATACTGAATCTGCAAAAAATGAGGATCAACTGTATTGACTGTAATACATATTACATATAATATATATGTGGAAATATTTGGCAATTTTTCATCACAATTGGAATAATTTCACAGTCAACTATCAACATGAAATGCCACAGTACATCTTGGAGAAAAGAGGACAAAACATTTCTATAAGTGCTATTTTTCTATGTTAGAGCAAATGTGAATGACATGAAAAGGGTAGGAGAAAACAGGGATTATTCCAAGGTTGTCCAGATTCTAGATATTTAGTAGCCAAGAGGAATTCTTGGTTTTATGGTACTTTTATATATTTTTAATGTTAGTGCTTTTCTTTTAAAGTAATATTGCAAACACTAGTCTTATTGATATTTATGCTGGCTGTTGGAAAATTTTAAATGCTGAACACAAAAAGGTCCTTTAGTTTAAACATTTATTTCACTTTCCAGAAGACTCACCACTTAGTGAAATAACAACTTTGATTTCTAGTGTCAGATATGCTTAAAAGGGAATGAATTTCACATTAAATCTAAGAATATATCCCTAGAGATTTAATCATTTTTAGTAAAAAAAAAATAGCATAATTCAGCCTGATGTATTTGCTAACAAAATTTATAAACATCATTGCTTATGATGGGTCAACCGAATTCCAGTGTCTCACTTTGTCTGTTCATTAACACATTTAAGTGAGTGGCAGAAAAAGACATTTCTAAGAAATAAAACTTCAAATACTTGCCTCATATAAACATGTCTAATATACAACTCAATTAAACATATTAGAATGTCACACGGTAAGAATTTTAATTATCGTTAAGCATGTTATTCTTAAAACAAATGTGGAAATATGAAACAATTATTGACATGCTTTCACATAAAATATGCAGATACTAGAGCAAATAATTTGAGGGAGATTAATACTATTTTGGAGCCAGGTTGTATGAATACACAAATAAGAGCACTTTGACAGATCTGAATAATAACTAAGCCAACATTAACTAAGCAAATTAAATATTAACATTAATATACTGAGTAACAAATTAATTCAGATTAGGGGGCAAGAATCAGTAACGTGCTTACTGTTAATTATAAATCACTTTTATACAAAGTATATAATAATGTTTACTGTTAGAGACAGGGTATATGTTTTCTAATTAGATATTTATAGATATTAGAAACAAGGGAATATAAAGAAAAAAGAGAGAAAGAATAAGTTTTTAAAAACCCTATGCAGTGATAATTAAACCTTGTGACTAGTAAAGAGACCAAAAAAACCAAAAAAATACAGATTAGAATGAAATTTTCTGCAATACCAACTCATATCCAAGCAAAATGTCATAATGCTTTTTACTCACGTAGAATCACAGGATCTAGATATCTATTTCTAGTTCTCTAATTTTCACGAAAAAAAATTATGAGATTTATCTACAAGAAGGATGTTTGTCATTTCACAGCACATCTTTTATTTAGAGCATTTTTTGGTAAGAAGCCAGTATATCAAGTAGTTAGACAACTGATTTCATGGACTGGTCATGGCAAAATCAAAAAATTTCACAGTTTGACATGAATTAATGAAAACAGCTGCAAAAATATATTTAATGTCACACGCCTTTTAGATGTTTCTAATAAGCAAAATGAATAAAAATAAAATTTATCTAAACGTGGAACTTGACATTTCTTTTTTATTTCACAAGGTCATACAAAACTAGAGTAAATATATCTGAATCTCAACTATTTAGCTATAAACAAAATTTTTAAAATGCTATTTTCTCAATAAGAACAGATGATTCATGAATGTTGCATATATTCATACTTTTACAAAATGATATGGATTTATTGTTTTTCATTTTGGTTCAGTACATTTGAGGATAAGCTTTCTTTGGCATTATGCACCTATTTCTATCTTTTAAGACACAGTACAATAAATTTAAAAAATCCAAAGTTTGAAAACAATACAGACACTTCTTAATATTGTGTTTAATTTTAATTGCAAAATGAAATTAAGAACATGGCTTTTACTAATTGATCAACACTAAGGTGCTTACATGGTAGTAATACTCACTGGGTGCTGGTCAGGTAGAAGGCAGTGGGGATGGGGGGGGGTAGAGCAGGTAGGAGGATAAACCCACAGCTAATGGAGATGGGGCTCACTATATGGGGGAAGAAAACCCTTGTGGCCCTGGTTTGAGTGAGGCAAATGCATTTCATGTAACCAAAATATCTGTACCCCCATAATATCCTGAATTAAGAAAAAATTTTGAAAAAGAACATGGCTTTTATAAATAATAGAATGAACACATGTAAAACATTTATCCGACTCAGTAACTTTAATAATATCTGGTTTAAATTCAAGATTAAGAAAGAAAGCAGTATTGATACATGCTCCAACATAGGTGAACTCTGAAAACATTATGCAAAGTTAAAGAAGTCAGTGGACACAACCCACATATTATATAATTCCATTTATAGGAAATGTGTAGAATAGGCAAATCTATAGAGAAGAAAGTAGACTAACATTGGTCTAAGATGAGGGCTACAGTGATAGATGGAGGGAAGTGGAGTTAATGCTAATTGGAATTGGTGTGGGTGTTCTGTAGGGAATAAGTTGATAAAAATGTCCTAGAATTTTTTGCTGCAATGTTTGTACAAGTCTGTAAATGTCCTAAAAACCATTGAATTTTACACTTTAAATGGGTTAATTGTATATATGGGGGATTATATCTCAATAAAGATGTTATTTCTATAAAAGAACCTAAGGTACCAAATTTTGTACAGTCTGTCAAAGGTATGCTGAAATGAATTTTCCAATAAATGAAAATAGCGGGCAATAAAATTGAAGTATTTGAGAATATTTTTCCTACTGAACAGAAATCTACAAGTTTCTATGTAACTCGACAGTGGGTGGGCTGTAATCAAATAGTACATAGCAAACTCAAACATAGATATCTTCTCCTAGAAAATGAAGCATCCTACTTACTCTGAATACCCAAGTTTTAAATATTATTTTTTCCTTAACAACTGTAAAAGAAAAGAAAATACATCAACCAGAGAGAATTAGTAAACAGCTGATATGTTGAAGTTAATTGCTTATGCTATTACTAAATCTTCTATACTTTTCTTTTTTTTTTATTTCAAAGTTTTGGAAAAATTTTTCTTAACATGCCTCTTCCCTCTTATGTGACCATATGCAATTTCCAAAGATAGTTCTTGATCATACGCACTGTATTCGGGTTCTCCAGATTATAATGAGAATTGGCTTACATGATCACAGAGCCCAAGAAATCCTGCAATCAGCAAATCGAAGAATCAGGAAAGCCAGTGGTAATTCAATCTGAGTCAGAAAGTCTGAGAATCAGGAGTGTAAAAATCTAAGGACAGTAGACAATGGATGTCTCAGCTCAAACAGAGACAGTTTATTTGCTTTTCTTCTATCTTTGTGTTCTATTTAGGCCTTCGAGGAATTGGATGATGCCTGCCTGCATTGGTGAGGACAATCTTCTGTACTCAGTCTACTGATTCAAATGCTGATCTCTTCCAGAAATACCTTCAGAGACACAGAAATAATGTTTACCAGCTATGTGGCATCTCTTAGACAGTCACGTCAACACATAAAATTAACCATCACACACACACACACACACACACACACACAAATAAACATACAGAGCACAGCATATTGGTCCCATTTAGTTTTGTACAGGACCGTTTCCATATATGCAGCCATAACTTCTAACTGCACCATGTAAACCTTGTTGAAAATAACATCTTGAAAATACTAAAGCAAGAAAGTTAATGTATGCGTAGACAATTTTTGTAAGGAATTTGGACATTTAAAGAACTCTGTTATATGACTCTTCTCTCCCAAGGCTATGAAACCAAACTCAAGAATCTCTATTCACCAGATCCTACAGAAATTCAAATAAATTTAAGGGAATTGATCTCCTCTGGAGGTTTCCTGAAATTTTGAAGGACGATGTACCACCAAGAAGTAGTCTTCATTGCAAATTCTGAGGCTATATCCCTGTAACTTAGATATTAGGCAAGTTTTCCTGGAAGGGCTTTGTAGGAAATGTATTACATAAAGTAAAACACTTGCTTATCAGTAGTCAGTTCATCATACCTGATTGAATTAACTATATTCCCCATATGGCCTTCCAGGTTTAGGCTTGATTACAGAATTCTTTTGAACACTTATTTCCTAGTAAATAGGAAGAAAGATTCTTATTAAACTTATTCAAATAACTTCCCAAGAAAAGTACAAAGACCAAGCAAAATAATTTTTTCCTGAATTATGAATACTGAAAATCCAGTAAAAAATATTATACTATTTAACAATATTTTATTTTAGCTTAAAAGTAAAATTTACTAAATTATGGCATAGAGATATCTAACAAATATAAAGTATTTTCTTACATACCCACCTGTTGTATAAATGGGCTAAAGATGACTCCCGTATGTTGGCCCTATGTTTACTTCTTCACAGCTCCTGGGCACTATTAGCTCAAGAGTCCACCAGTACCAAACTCAAATTTGTACACATTCAATTATTTTACATTTAGCTCTAATAAGCACATCTGCTACAAATAAATAAGACAAACTCTGAGGCTATAAAACACCCCAAGCCACTAGTGCCATTCAGAGCTTTATGAACCAAAAAGTCCTCATTTTCCTACTGAGCACATCACCTCCCTAAGTAAACCTCCTCTCTAGTTCCCCTCTTCTGAAATTCCTTTGCCATCTGGGAAAGGAACATCTTTGACCTTTCTGGGTGATGGTCTTTAGAGAGCCTCAGGCTATGCAAACTTGTCAAAGTGACGTTCAAATAAAGCTTATTGTATTTTACTGGCACCTTGTGGTCTCTTTTTATTTTATTTTATTTTTTACTGATCAGTGCTAGATTTCCCAAACTCACTGCACATGTCATCAGAAGATAGGGCATTAAAAATACTTCCAATTATACTGTGAATTAAAATATAATCTTAAGCACCCCTCCAATACAGCTGACTGAATGGACCCCTTCTTGGCCAAGGGGACTCCCCAAAATCCTTAAAGCTGAGTTGCCAGCCATGAGGAGAAGAGAAGTCAGACACACCTAGTTATTTCCTGTTTCTTTTGGAGTTATTCTTTGTAACAATAAGATACAAAATCATTAAGAGGCCTAAGGCCATGTAAGACAAAGTTTGAACCACACCTGCAGGTGATCAGTTTACTTAAGAGATCACTTGAGTCTTGGTATAAGTCCTGTATTTTTCTGGTGGCTTATCTATGATTAGCAGACTTCTTTATCTTAACTAAAACATTCCAAGCCTTTAGACAAAGCTTCATTTCTTTAACCAATTACAAATCAAAGACTCCTTAAACACACCTGTAATCTGTAATCCTCCTCTTCGAGATGTCTTGTCTTTTCAGGTCAAACCAATATATGCCTTCCTTTATGTGTAATTCTTGTCTCCCTACAATGTATAAAACCAAGCTGTAACCCAACCATGGCACTTGTTCAAGAATTATTGGGCATGGCTCTGTAGGGCATGGTCACATATCAATCTATTCAGTCCTATGTTTTAAGAATAAATTCTGTTCCACTGTAATTTAGTCTAGATGTCTTCTCACATGAAGTCATTTTATCTGTTTCTGAACTTAAATAAGTCCTAGGAATCTTAACAGAGGTTAGAAGTTTGTTCCCAAGAGCTTATCCTTTAAAGTATCAATATACCTGGTACATTCCCTGGTGTTAAGAGATCATTCTTACACATCAAAGGCACACATTCTGCCTAGAGCTTATGGCAGAGCCTCTAGGCAAACCTACAAGGAAAGAATAAACCCACTTGCTGGCTGATACAACTAAATAGTAATGATTAATTTAGTATAGTAACCACACTATCAAAATGGAAAAAAAGAAAAAATTCTCTTTTGGTACATAATAAAAATTATTTTTAATACAGTTAATTAATATTTTCCTGTCACTGATCAGAAGCAAATTTCTTACTATGCATAAACATCTGCTAGAATTAAATTTTGCCACAGACTAGAAACAAAAGGAGTGAGTGAATGTAAATTTCTTTTGCTGTGTAGAATTCACTTATAGGGCCCAAAAGAAATAGATTCAATTCAATAGATATTAGAGGGAAAGGCACAGAGAGAGAGAGAGACAGAGAGTATGATTGAGAGAAATTGTACTGAAACAGTCCATGAGGTGTACTTCTCAGCTGAGCAGTTTAATTGGTTCTGATTGCTTAGTCCACTTGGACATTTTGGGAGATGACCTCAAAATTTGACCAAGTGTAATTTACAAACAGTTAAAAACATGACCCATACAAAATAGAACAACCTACGTCAAAAGTTATTCAACCCTTTAAATTATTATGGTACATGTAATATTTGTAATTGTGCTCAAAGGAAAATAGAGAAACAGAAATTTATGTATTAAATCATTTTAAGGAGTGCTGCAATTAATTTGCTTACATATACAGTACTGGTTAGTATCCTACAAGGTAATACGTCAATATATTTTGAGTTATCTTTTTGTCAGACAGAAATCCATGAAGTAATATTTGGGCTATAATTAAATAATAAATCTCAAAGTCAAATACTGGTAAATACTCCAAGAGGTTTCCATATTCCTTGGGAGGGCTTATTAACTGAAGATTTATTATACTTAAAGGACATGTGTATGCAATTTGACTTCTAAGTTTTGCATAATTTTCTTAAAAACTACAAAAGAAAAATATATATGTATATATATTTGGTCTAATCAAAGTATAGCTGATATGTAGAGTTAAATTTTTATACCTTTGCCAACTTAATATTTATTTACTTATCCCATAATAGTTTTCTCATCAAGGAGAATCACTTTTGAAAGATACAAGAAAAACAATAATTGTAAAAAGACACTGAAAATTATCCAAAATAGCCAAAATTTAGGTCAGTTATGAAGAATTCTATATTTATGGGCCTATAGTTTGCTCATAAAGAATAAGTGGCTGCAAAAATTACCCTCCCTCAGAAAAAAAATCAAAAACTAGAACATACGTGAAAAAAATATTTGTAAACTTTGGACAACAGGCAGTACAGGACTGTGATTTCTGAAAGAAATGAAGTAAGTAAGCTCTGTGTTTAACTTACTTTCTGAAGTCAAACCTCAGCAGGAAGAGAAGAAATCTGACAATGTCCCATGATTTTGCGGAGTTGAGAAGACAGAGATTAGATTTGGGGGGAAGCCAAAATGACTAGCATTTGTGTGGCAGAAGAGAGAGAACTATAGAGATCAGCTGTTGGCTCTCCTTGAATCTTTGTGGATTCTTTTGGACGTATGTGGAGAATAATTCTATGACAATTGTTGTGAAAGAATTACTAGTAAGCAGACTGACTAAATTTCTCCTTATAGATGGTTCAATTAGTCAAAGATAAGAAACCCTGTAATATACAGAAATTTTGGTGGAGTATCCAAAATGGTAAATTTTTATAAAAGGACTAAATTCAGCCTAGAATAAAAGTTCAGTGGACTCACCCTACCAAAGCTTAGAAGCAAGCGATAAAAATATTAAACATATGCCAAGTAACATAATTTTATACTAGAACAAAGACACTCTTTGAAAGACACAGAAAAATTCAGTACCCAAAACTGTAAAATTTACCTTATCAAAATTTTAATCTTCTGCTATCAATGCATACTGTTAAGAAAATAAAAAGGCAAGCAACACACCAGCAGAAATTTTTGCAAAAGACAGTTCTGCTAATTAACTTACTTTAATAATATGTAAAGAACTCAGGGTTCAATAAGAGGAAGAAAATCAACCCAATTTTAAATAAATGAGCAAAAGATTTGAAAACATACTTCAAAGATAATATATATGGATGAAAACTAAATATATAAAAACATATCAAACACATTATACTTAAGGGAAATGCAAATTAGTTACAGTGAGAGGCAACTGTATATTCAATAAAATGCCTAATATAAAAAGTCTCTAGGAAATAAGGGACTGAGATCATAATATATATATATGTATATATATTTGGAATAAGCTATATATTGCCCATAGTTCAAAAGAGATTGTTGGTAAAAATTCTTTATGAAAATATGACATGAAACCAATGAAGTTCTGCTTCATTTCCAAGCATAATACAATGAGCTTGGAAAATTGATGAGGTTTTCAAAGAATAATGAAAATATACTCTTCTTGGAGCAAAATCAAGAATACTCTGTCCTGGTCACAGTCACTGAACTACTATAAAAAAGGATGTGTAAATAATAGAAAGGAAGAAAAACTACTAGAATTTTAGCTGATGACATCATCACATAACTTATAAACACAAAATAATCAACTGGTAGTCTGTTGAAAATACTGATTTAAGTTAAGTAGCCAAAACAATATAATAATAAAAATAGCAAATGTGAAAAAAAAAATAAGAGATGACTAGATTAGGTGAGCAATACCTTATTGAAGAACAAAATGAAGACCTGAAAATATAGAAGGCCATACTATGTTCCCAGGGGGATAAATACTATTTGAAAATTGTCAGTTTGAATCAAATTCAATTCTACATATACTAAAATTGTCATTAAACAAAAACTCTAAAATAATTGCTTTGTGGACATGATTACAGCATTATAAAGTGCATTGGGAAGAGAAAATGTGTCACTACCTAATGGCATATCAAGCCATGAGATTGAATGTGTGAAATGTGATATACAAAATGGAGTCACTATGATTCAGAGCTCTAAAATGGAGTTGGGAAGCCATTCTAAGAAGTATTGCCTGCACATCCTGCAAACTTGGGGGAAAAAAAAAAAGCAGGACTTGTTCTGAACCTTTGACCTGGACCAAACAACAATCACCATAACATCCAGAAAAATAGCTGAATTTCACCAGCACTGCAACTCCTGAGCAGTGGCAATCAATGAACTATGGACTCATGTACTAAGCCAATCACCTCGACCAATGATAATCAATGATAATACTTTTGAAACAACTTGTGTAATCACTCTTAGTTTTTTTTTTTTTTTTTCTTTTTTTGATCACAGGGTCTCACTCTGTCACCCAGACTTGAGCACAGTGGCACTATCATAGCTCACTTCAGCCTCAAACTTCTGGGTTCAAGGAACCCTCAGCCTCCTGAATAGCTGAGACTATAGATGTGCACCATCCTTAGCTTCCTTTTAAAACCCTTTACTCTCCTCTCTCTCTTAGGAATGTAATTTGGCTTCTAGCAAAATCAGTGACTTAGAAAATGCAATTCCTAAGAGGCTAATAAGTGGCTTATCTTACTACATTGAGGTCTGGTCTTCCATGTCATCTAGGTTGACAAATGCCAAGGAGAATAGTAGATAGTGAGGACAGAGCTTTTAATTAATCTGATAATGATTGGTTGGCTGAGGTAAAAGGAGCCATCATATGAAATTTACATGAAGCATGAAGTCAAAAGGAGGACAACCAGAAGTATGCAGGGTCACAGAATCCAAACCAAGAGTGTTTTAAAAAGAAAGGATAAAACAACTGTGTTTATCCCATGTAATTACGATAAGAAGTATATGGCAAACTTGACACTGAACATTTGTAGTAATTTAAATACATATATATATATATATATATATATATGTATACACACACACACACACACACAGTGAAAAGTAAGTACCAGAAGGCATACTGTTATGAGAAATGGTAGAAAAGCATATAAAGGATTCAAATATTTTAAAAAAGAAGATATTAAATCTTGCCTATATATAAATAGAAAGACATATATGTGTCATAGATTGTGCAAGCTTTCTTTTTCTTTTTAATTGGCAGTATGTTACTTTTCTATGGAAGGTAAACATTTTATAAACTACTGAGTATGATTCAGTAGAGAAGAAGACATAGGTGTTTGTGAATATAGAGATCCTGCTAGTAGGAGTATAGGAGAGAAATAAAACTTGATTCTTAGAGATGAAGATATTAATTGAACTGATAAGTTATTGCAGTAGCCAAGCACATAAGTCAAAAATCACCAGGAAGGATGACAAAAGTTGGGGGGAAGAAGGAAATCATGAGCTGAGAGACAAACATCAGTTAAAAAAAAGGATGAAGGTGGAGAAGAGGGAGTGACCAAAATTCTCAAAATTACTATTAAGTCCCAAAATGATTTCTGGTTTTGTTACTGAAAATTCAGCATTTGTCCCCAAGGCTTCATCAGAAAAATGAGGACAAGTGGTTTGAGGAGAAGAGAAATTTATTAATTTTCCCGCCAATTAGGAGGTCAGAGGTCATCAGACTACCATCTTAACGTACCAATGTCTTGCCTTTGAGCAGAAATACAGAGCTTTTAAAGGAGAGGCTTTTAGCTTCAGGCTATTACTGTTCAACTCTAGTAGATGCTTCTGATTTATTCTAGCTTCGGCTAAGACAATCTGGTAACTTCCTCCCATACAATTCCCTTGAGCCATCTCCTGTGGTACAAAGAACAAAGCACTCCCCCCTGCCCCTCCCAATCACTGTCCTGAAGCAGGGATTCAGGTTTTGATTCTCAAAAGGCATGGAGGATGTTTTAGAGAGACAAAACATTTTTACCCCTTTTCAGGCCATTCCCCTTGTTACACTCTTTACTTTGATTGCGTCTCTGATTTCATCTTCTACTCCATTTTCTTCATTCTATTTCAACCACCAGAAAGACTTTTTCAATGAAAATATCCATCCTTTTTTAAAATCTGTGCTCAAAAGTGCTTTCTCTGAGCGCTACACAGACTATACTGTTTAAAACTGCAAACCATACTTAACTGCAAATCTTTCCTTGCTTTACTTTCTTTCTTTCCCACAATAGTTATCTTCTAACAAATCTGTTAATTTATTTTTATTGTTTATTATATTTCTCTACCTATTAGATTGCAAACTTCATGAGAAGATAACAGGGGTAGCATTACATAATATGTTTAGATGGCATGGGTTTCAAACGAAGGAAGAAAGGTAATTTTGGAAGGGCCAAGAGAAGTGATTAAAATAAGCAATCTATCTCCTGCCCTGAGGCATAGAAAAATGAGTGATAAAATAAATCCCACTGGGTAGGACTGTAGGGCCATTTGATGGCATATAGTTTTCCATCAGGGAAAGTAAGTAAAGGGGAACATTGGGAGAAGAGAATACAGGGAATTTTGGGGATCACTAATCTTGCATTCCTTAAAGCACAGTTTAACTTGTCTGGATGTGGAGCCTTGGGGAAATGGTTCAGATTAAGTGCTATACACATTATTGCAGGAATGACAGTTGCAGGGAAATAGATGACCTGAAAGTATTAGATTTCTGTTAAAGTATAAAATAGATAGATAGGCAAGGCAGGACTTCTTGAGTTTTGATGCTTTCATGGCAGGAGTAGACAGTTCAATATTTGGTTTTGACTATTTAGTTCTTAGCGAAGTTACTGCCATTTGGAATGAAACTGTGCTTTCTTGTGAGATCAATTTAATGCTTAATATATGAATAAGTTGTGTTTAAACAATCAACCAGTAGAAGAGTAATATTTAGGTAGACTGTTCTTTGTTGGGGCAATATCTTTTGGCTAGTTCCATAATACATTTATTATAAATTCACTATGTTTTGTAACCACATGAGTTGCTAATAAAGTTTTCTGATCTGTAAGATAAGATTATTTCTTAATTATCTGCAGATCATCTGATATTTTTTCAAGCTAATTGTACTAATTTTAAATGGCCTGGTCACAGACAAATAATAAAAAAAAATGGTATCTTTCTTCCTTAATAAAAGGATCTGGCTTAAGTCAGGAATTAGTTTATGTAAAAGGAGAATTATTTTTCTTTGTTTATTTGAGTTATTGAATATACTTGAAGTCCTTGCTATTATTGTTGATAGACTGGAAAATATCTCTAAATTGCCTAAAGCTGCACCTAACTTTCCATCATTATTCTTTAAATTATCCTGTTAATTAGTAAGATTATTGTGAGTGGCTTTTACTGCAATCTCTTTATAAAATATAAACTATTAAATAATTAAAACATTATTTAATGTTTAAATTTTTTACCAGTTTTGTAGTGCTTTTATTTGATTTAGAACTAATCATGAGTCTTCAACAATATATAATTTTGAATAGTTTACTGTGCAATCCTCACTTGGGTGAGGCAAAGTCATAAAATGTAACCAAAATGTTTGTACCCTCATAATATCCTGAAATAAAAATAAATATAAAAAAATTTGAAATAATTATAAGTGAATATAAATAAAAAGACAAATAATAAACTGTTCACAAATAAGTTTGATAAAGTGCATTTTATTTAAAGTCATAGTTCTTAACATTAATTACAATTTACAATCAGTTTGGTACTGTGAATTTATACCAAATTTATTAAAGAAAAAATATTGTATAAATTTTGAAAATGTATAGGATAAATGATGAAGATATATCATAGTAACAATGCATATTTGTTATTTAAAAGGATACATATGAGTTATTCAAAATTATTCTATAAATTTTATTTTTTAATTGCTCAAATTATTTTAATTCAATAATAATAAAATAAAGGCCAACTCTGTTCAGGAGCAGTCATTCCAAAATTTAAGTTCTTGGAATTTAAAACCCCTGTTAGATTCACCAACATGATACCTATTGTTAGTAATTTAGCATGCTCGAATTTCATAAGTTTCACCTAATTCTCTCCTCTAAGAGAATAGCCAATGGAGATTTCACACCTAGTGTATTAATTTGGTTAATACCTTTTCCCCCTAGATCTGTGTATAGAGATGTTAACTGACCTGCAGATACCACCAGTTCTAATTCACCAGCTTCATGTACAAAGATCATACTCCTGACTCATATTCTTCTTTGTTAAGGCAATATTAAATGGCAGTGCCTCCTCTAATTGGATTTCCCTTCACATTGGGTTTATTGGTTATATAAAAATATCCCACCATTGTTTAACATGGAAAAGAAAGTTGCATGCAATTAGTAAATGTGTGTACCAGCCCAGGAAGGGAAACCGCCCCCCCCCCCCCAACAAGTTTAGGTCCAGGAAAAAAAGTCTTGATCCATCCTTGAGATGCAGTTACCCTGCCTATTAGTAACATGTGGTCTGATCATTGTCCTGATACAAGCAATCAGGTGACCTACATGAATAGGTTTGGATGTGAAAGGTATTAGAATGTCTGAATTGTTCATAAAAACATTTCCTTTCCTAGAGAAAGAGCCTGTGGGCATCTTTTCAACTCAGCAGAACAGGAGTATACTTGAATTACTCAGATTGAGTTGCAATTTTTTTTTTTTTCTGAATCCCTTATTTAACCTCACTGGAAAATCGATTACTGAGTCATATCTAGAGTTCTGAAGACATAGGTGTGCAGAATTTTTTAAAGCTCAATGCTGAGTTTTATCTTAATCAGAATAACTAAAAGAAATAAAGACATACATCAAATCTTTATCCTTCTGCCTTGCTTTTTATATTCCAAGTTAACACTTTCATAGAGCAAATTTCTCCATCAAGAGAAATGCAACATATACAACATAGTAAATAATCTACTCTACCCCAGTTGAAAGTGTCTCATGCACCTCACATTCATATTTTAATCTCTGGCTGAAGGGGAGACGCCAGAGTGTCTTACATGTGTTTTTATAGTTCTAGAACTTCTACTTTCTTTCACTATTGCTCTCTTATCAACATTAGATGGTTGAATGCAATACCATAGTAATATTTTCTGCTGATATTTACATTGGCATGGTCATAATAGGGGGAGAAATTGATCCAAGTCTAAATTATTTCCTTAAAACCAAATGTTAAATCCTATCTAATCTCTTAATGTTAGATCAATTCATGGGTGTTCAACCACATTATAGACTGACTCCCAGAAGCTCAAACAAGCAGCCCAAGTTAAATCAGCTGAAGTCAGTGGGAAGGGGAATGCATTAGGAAACATGGTAAACCCAGTAGAACAGTAATGGTTTATTAAAGTTTTGTCAGTCATACATGCAGATAGTTTTTTAGAAGCAGATTTGGACCTGGTCAGCAGCATGAAGAAAAATTATGATAATCTTTATATATACACACACATACATATATATATTATATCATTTTTTAAAAATTTCAGAATATTATGGGGGTACACATGTTCTGGTTACATAATTTGCTTTTGTACAGTTTGAGTCAGAGTTATAGGTGTGCCCTTCACCCAGCTAGTGTGCATTGTACCTGTTAGATGCAAACTTACCTGTCCCCCACCTCCCCCCTCCCTAGATTGTTTTTATCTGTCATTATTTGAGAAGCACTGCATTACCTTGAGCTGTGAACCACTGTCTTAATACACATCAATTCTTTACTAAAATAAATGTACCAGAATCTATGTGACATTTTGCACTGTCTGGTAACATGAGCCCATGAGTATTTAATTTATTATCAAATAAAAGCAGCGATGAAATCATCAGGAAAACGAAATCAAAATCACAATGAGATATCACTTAACTCCAGTGAGAATGGCTTTTATCAAAAAGTCCCCAAGCAACAAATGCTGAAGTGAATGTGGAGAGATAGGAACACTCATACACTGCTGGTGGGACTACAAACTAATACAACCTCCATGGAAAGTAATATGGAGATACCTCAAAGAACTAAAACTAAGACTACCATTTGATCCAGCAATCCCATTACTAGGTATTTACCCAAAGGAAAAAAAAGACATCTGCACTAGAATATTTATAGCAGCATAATTCACAATTGCAAAGATGTGGAAGCAAC
The DNA here is from genome assembly GCF_020740605.2 of Lemur catta. Classification (NCBI taxonomy): domain Eukaryota; kingdom Metazoa; phylum Chordata; class Mammalia; order Primates; family Lemuridae; genus Lemur; species Lemur catta. Next base: position 16,498,496 of record NC_059139.1, on the reverse strand, counting down.
CCAAGTGCCCATCAATACATAAGTGGATTAATAATAAAATGTGGTATATGTATACCATGGAGTACTACTACTCAGCCATAAAAAAATGGTGATTTAGGACCTCTTGAATTAAACTGGATGGAGCTGGAGCCCATTCTTCTAAGTGACATATCACAAGAATGGAAAAACAAACACTACATGTCCTCACCATTAAATTGGTACTAACTGATCAACACTAACGTGCACATGTGGAAGTAACATACACTGGGGATCAGGCAAGTGGGAGGGGGAGGGTATGGGTAAATTCACACCTAATGGATGCCGTGCACACTGTCCAGGAGACGGGCCTGCTTGTGGTTTTGACTTGGGCAGTGCAAAGGCAATGTGATCCAAGTGTTTGTACTCCCATAATATTCTGATATAATAAAAATAACTACAAAATTTAAATTTTACCAGGAGATAAACAAGTAATTCTTTACAGTGTAAAGTTCTACAAACAATAGTCCCTTGAAGCTTTTGAAAATACTCTCTTTGCTATGAAGAAAAATCATGTATAGAAGAATTAGACACTTAGCGTTGAGGGGCTGATTATCATTCTATAAGTTTTTGTATCTTTAGTGATTATTTTTTATATGGGTACATGTCCTATTTTATATTTTTAAATTAATTTACTGTGAAGGACATTTTAATTGAAACTAACGATACCTAAGTTAATATCCACGTACATTTTTTCAACTATCATTGCTTTTGCAAGTGGCATTCAAAACTTCCAGGTTGTGACTATGACCATTGGTATCTGGATTGTAATAGAGACAAAATTAATTTTACAAATGCAGTCAAGGAACTAAGAGATTGGATGATTTTATGAGACATCAAAATCTATTTTTACATTACTTAAGAGATATTGTATAACTGGTAGAAAATGTGTTTAAGTGTTTCATAAAAGAGAGGAGGAGGATTTAGTTTACAAATTATAGACTGAGAAATTTGATAGCAGAAAAGTAAAGCTGTTATTTAAAGATGATAGGATCATTTATATACAAAACTCTAAAGTAACTCAAATACACAGAAATCATTGTAACCATATTTGAATAATAATTTTATAAATAACATTATAATATTCTATAAAGAAACATTAAATAAACACAAAATGTTAATGAGTTGGAAACTTAAATAACATAAAGATGCTAATTATCTCATAATTGACCAATACATTTAGTGAAATTTCAGCTAAAATACCAGTAGAAGTTTACATAGAAATTGATATTCCAATTCTGAAAATTATATGAAAGAGCAAAGTAGTAAGAATAGCTAGGCCACTTCCAAACAGGATGAACCAGGGGTGGTGATTTGCCATTCTATATATTGGCACTTATTTGAAGCTATAGTAATTAAGACACTGTTGTTTTACTGTGGCAGGGATAGGTACATTTTTAGTAGTCTTATAAGAAGCCCATAAAAAGACTCAAGTTCTTTGGAATTTTATCATATGAAATGTGTTACATGCCATATCAGTAGGGAATAGTAGTTTTCTGTAACATATAGAGTCATGACAAAAAGAATATTGGCATAAATAATAAAAGTATATCTTGAATGTATGTCATAAGTATATAGAAGACTACTTCAAATAGATCAACCTTAATGTTGAAAATGGAACTTCAAATATCTAAGTAGAAAATACAGTTAATATATTATTAGGAAAATATTATTTTAAATCACTCATTGAAAAGAGAATATAGGGAAATTTAATTTAAATATGATTAAATTTATTTTAATTATGTTTTATTATTTTATTTAAACATAATTAAATTTATGTTCAAATTAAAACCTCTTTCATAAAAATATACCCTATGGAAATTGAAAAAAAAGGAGCTACAAACGTGGAGAAGATGTTTACAATTATTTAAACAAAGAAAAAATTATTAAAAATATCTAAATAACTCCTCCAACTTGATGCAAGAATTAAAAACAATAAAAAAATGAAGACAGAATGGGCAAAGATCACCAGAAATTTCCCACTAGATAGAATCACATATGGCCAATACATACTTGAAGAGATGTTTAATCTGGCTAATCATCAGATTAATAGAAATCAATAAAATTTCATATCAATTTAATTGGCAAAAATCAAAAAGGTGTATGTATTAGCGTCTTTTTGGAGCTATTAAAAATTACCAACAATTTAGTAGCATAAACAACACGTTTATAATTTTGCAGTTTTGAAGGTCGGAATAATTACAGTGTCTCACAAGGCTAAATTAAGGTTTGGCAGGGTGGAATTTCTTTTGGAGGTTCTAAGGGGGAATACATTTTCCTTCCCTTTACAGGTCTTAGAGGTGATCTGCATTCCTGGGCTCATGGCCACCTTTCATCTTCAAAGACAGCAATGTCTATTGAGTCTTTCTCACATTACATCACTTTAATTTTCCTGCCTCCCTCTTCCATATACAAAGTGTCCTTATTATTACATTGGATTGCAGATAATTGCAGATATCTCCTTGTGTCAAGGTCACTTTAGCCACTTTAATCCCATCTGTAACCTATGCTCCCAACCTCCTCCATGTAGCATAACATATTGACATGTTCTGAGGATTAAGACATGGAAAATTTGGACAACTTTAGTGGGGCATTGTTCTGCCTATCACAGCATTCAATAACAAGTATTGAAGAAGGTATGAGTTCACAGTCTCTCTTATTCACTGCTGGTGGAGTTTCAACTATCAGGATGATTTTATTAGCATGGAAAGAATTATATGATAATGTTCTCCATTCTAGTGTTGATAAATTAAGAATTATGTGATAACAAATAACCTCATTACCTTGGTAGCCTAATGAATTAAAAAATTTATTTTTTGCTCCACAAAAATATTCAGTGTAGTTCTGAGAAAAGAGTTTTAAAGAGGTACACTTGGAAGACTGTGGCACATCAATTGTATTCCAAGGTCTATGTCTACAGTAAATGATCCCATATGTACTAAGGGAGACTGAAAACATCTCATGAGAGCAAAAAAACTGGAACATAACACCCTCAAACTGCAGTTTATTCACATAAGGAATATCGTACCCCAGCAAAATGAATAAAATGTGTTGTATTCACAATAATAAACATAACATCTAAGATGAAATGAATGAAATATGTAATTGTTAAAAAGGCAATAGCAAATTCTAGGAAAAGTCACTTGTTTCATACTATGTCAGATTCAATCTTACAATAGATAAAAAACTCTAATTATTCCTTTGAAAGAAAATACATATTAATACAAAATAATTTGAGATTAAATAATTCATGTTAATATGCTTTAAGACTAAATTTAGGTATGATTTGCTCTTGGAAAGCTTTCAAGAATCATCTCCAGGAAACTTGTGTTTCCATATTAACCCTACCTATGTCTTTTGTTATACTTATCTCATTGTATTATATGTTTTTTTATGGTTTTTTTTTCTGAATATTTATGTACACAGAGAGTCCCTGAAGGGATCTAAAGCAGCTTATGTTTCTCTTATTCCCAGCTTCCAGACAAATTTATTCTGTAAAGGGTCATGAGGTAAATATTTACTTTGTTCTGCCCACATAGGGTCTCTGTTGCAACTACTCCATTCTCATACTGTAGCATGAAAGCAGCATAGACAAACCACCGAAGAGTGGGCATGGGTGTGTTCAAATAAACTATATTAATAAAAACAAGCTGGGGGGCGGATTTGGCCCAAACCCAGAGTTTTCCAAACACCTGTCCTAGAACAATGCCTTAAAACTTGTGGACACAGAAGCATGTTGCTGAATTACCTACTTGAAAGGTAAATTGTTTTTAGATATAATTAATATGCATTTACTTATATTGATACATTTGAAATGTTTTAACAAATATGTGAGCACAAAAGTAAATTAGGAAGAAAATGAAACTTCTAGCATGATCTAAATCATATAAACTCATTACATGGTGATAATTTAGCACATGTTTGGGGAATGCATGTTGTAATAGGTCTTCATGTATCCATCTAATAGTTGTTTATTGACAGTGTAGCATTATATAAAAGCATTCCAGATAGAACTGGGAATAAAATATGTCCTGCTCTATTCTCTAATGCTAACTTTATATGAACAGTGACATTCCACATGTGGTTATCATGATTTTCCTTTTCAATTTCTAATTCTCTACATATTTTGTTTTATTTTGTGTTTGTATTATTTTCTCTGGCTACTTGATTATAATTATTTTTGCTTATTTATTTTATGTAATATTTAGTGAATTGATCAATTCTATAGCAATTCTGTAATAACTCTCTAAAATATCTCAACAATCTTAATAGGGAAGCAATTCATAATTAATATGATCCAAAAAACTGTGAATAATATCCTTAAATATATTCAAAAGAGGGGTAAAGGTATTTTCACTACAGTGCTGATAGCTCTTCATCAAGTTATTTATAGTAACTGCTACACAATGGTTTTCCATTTTAGTGTCTGCCTATAGTTTAAACATATATTGCATATCATAAATTGATAAAGACATATGTATTACATGAAACAGGACACTCTGATATTTTTATTTTATTTTTTTCTATTTTGACATTGACTATTTTATTCTATTTTTAAAGTTCTAGACACCACACATTAAACTGATAATGTGATTGAAAAGCTAAATGTTTTAAGTACATAGTTTGAAAATCACTGTTAGAGCCTAAAATGATATAAAGTTAGTGGCATACACAGTCTTTTACATAATTTAGTTACATGCCATGCATTTATATTTAAAAAATTAAAATATTAAGGCTTCTAAAACCTTGTTAAGTTTTTGACTTAATTGAGAAAAATGCAAAGTTTAATAAGATGACATTTTGTTCAAGCAGAGAATCAGAAAGAAAAAAAGATGACATCCTCTATTCTGTTTTGAAGACAATTTTTTAATTTGGTATCCCACTAAATTTATTACAGGCATTTCAATTATTTATTATGTAGTTCTTTTTATAAAGCTGTGTCAGTTTTCTAAGTTGTCAGTACTGCTTATATTTGGTATTTTAAAAAATGATATACTGATACTATTATGCTCAGATTCATTAAAAATAAATATTGATTTTTATAAATATCTAGTTATATGTAGCACATAGGTTTGTGAAAAAGAAAATTCATTCTAGTGAATTGATAGCAACAATTGATTTATTTAGATTTATTTGGATCAATCTAGTTGGATCTCTTATGGAGCAGAGGCAGTTTTACAACTATGATTTCTTTCCCTACATCGTATATATATGGAAAGTGAACTCCTCCAGAGAAAAATTAATATTCTTATTTTTTTGCAGCTGAGAATGTCCTCCAGATAGACTTAGTTTTATGACTTTATTTTTGCTGTTTCATTTTTCTTTGTTTCTTCAGTACCTAGCACAGTGCCTGAAATATATTTGTCATGATATACATATTTATTGGTTGAAACAGTGACTATTTCCAAAGCACTATGATAAATACTATGTGTAAAACAGAAAAATAAATAAAACACTCTGCTATATCCAAAATAATCCTGACTCAATAAGATTTCATATACTCCAAAAAATTAAGATGTTTTTACATAATCGTTAGCTTTCTTAAACACTTGAACCACAGCTGGAGGTAGCAAAGTTTAGTAAGAAGACCAAGATATCCATGAATCCTGATCTCTACTTAAAAAAAAGAAAATAATTGTCAATTAAATGCATAAGATTTTAAAATGTTAAAAAAAATTAAGTGTATCCAACAATGATACACATATACTAGAATGTCACATATATGCTAGAATGACCAAAGTCCAAAATACTGACGACATCAACTGCTAGTGAGGATGTGGTGCAACAAGAATTCTCATTGATTGTTGGTTGGATTGCAAAATGGTACAGTCACTTTGAAAGACAGGTTGGCAGTTTCTCACTAAACTAAACATGATCTTTTACCACATGATCCAGCAATCACACTTATTGGTATTCACTCGTAAATGAGTTGAAAATTTATGTCCACACAAGAACCTTTATGTAAGTTTTTATAGCAATTTATACATAATTGCTAAAATTGGAAACAACCAAGATGATCTTCAGTAGGAGAATGGATAAACAAACCACGGTTCATATGAACAACGGAATATTATTCAGTGATATAAAGAAATGAGTTGTCAAGCCATAAAAAGACATGGAAGAACTTTAAATGCATATTGCTAAAGAAAGAAGCCAATCTTAAAATCTTATATGATCTTTCATTGTAATTGTAAAAGGCAAAACTATAGACAGTAAAATGAGCAGTAGTTGCCAGGAGTTAAGGTAGAGAGACGAGGGATGAATAGATAGAGCACAGGGGACTTTTAGGGCAGTTAAAATATCCTGGATGACACTATAATGGTAGATACATCACATTATGCATTTGGCAAAACCTGGAGAGCTATGCAACACAAAGAGTAAACCCTAACATAATTACAGACTTCAGTTGATAATAATGTATCAATATTGGTTAATCAATCGTAACAAATGTGCAATGCCCATGCAAGATGTTAACAACAGGACAAACTGAAAGTAGAAGGAAAGTGAGTATGTGGGAAGGCACTGTCTGTGTGTTCTATTCCATTTCCTATAAAACTGAGTTTGCTTTAAAATCAAGACTATTAATTATCAATCAGAATTAGAAAAATTAAGTGTATCATTTATCATTTTTAGTTGAATAGCAACTAAAATGGTAACTATTTCTTTATTTCTAACCATCAAAACCTCCCATGATATCTTAGAAAAATTATCACTTTAAAACAAAATACTACATTGTCACCCTAAATAAAAAATGGAGGGAGAGACTCTCTAAAAGAAAAATATATTTATTTGGGAATAAGCACTGCAGTAGGAATACACATAGGCATATTCAGGGAAGTAAAGGAATACAAGAATTTTTAAAGGAAAAATGAGGAGGGTAACCTAAGTTGTTTTGAAATACTTATCGTTTACTGTAAAAATCAATAACAAGGGCAACATCAGTCCAAGGTTAGACAGGCAGTTGAGCAAATGACCTCACAGAATGATTTTTTTGTGCATGTGTAAGGTTGTGGTGGCGTTTGTGCAAGGTTGTGTTTTTTGCAGTCTTTTGTGATGTTTTTTGTTATCAAGCATACAAGCATATCAAGCATGAAAACCCTTCCTCCATATCTTCCTGACTCCATTTTGCCAGAATCTGACATAAGTGACTCCATTGTCATTCTGACAAATTTCACATTTTCCTCTATTGATCAGGATGTTTTTCCTAAAGATTTCTGATCAACCATCTTGTGGTTAGGTTTTGATTGCCTCTTGATGCTGGGATGAATCTATCCTAGGTTGTTGGTCTGATTCCAAATTGGACAAAAGTGGTTGGTGCCTAGGATTCAGTGTCAAGACTCTTTTAACCACATTTGAGCCACTCTTAATTTCCAAATGATAATCTACATGCGCACTCATGATTTCAGTTCCATGAAAACATATCTGCTCTCCAACTCCATCCTACAGAAGCAGATACCACCAATGACGTATCTGAGGATACCTTGTCTTATTAGTATATTCTTTGTTACTCTTGTGTGAGGAGTGTCCTCTGGAACCACCCCAGAAATATAAGTAGGCATGGAGTCTCCAATTTTACTCAGTAAGGCCATTTGAACACTCTCACCTTCTAAAACTCCTCCTATCCTAAGATGCCAATAAATTTATGATATTTTCCCCTGATTTAAACTAGGGCATTATTATGCCCAAACTCCAAAGAGGCATAGCAACAGATTATCAGGATTTACTCCAAGCTTCCTTGATAAATCGCACAATTCTGACTCATGAGTAAGTGTCTCCTTGCTAAAAATTGTTTTTTCTAAATACCTCTTACATTTAGCCACATGAGCTACTGTGTTATTTTACCCAACAGCCTCAAGATCTATTTGCATTTACATTTCTTTTCTTCCTGTTACCACATATTAGCCAGGTACTATAATTTCTTTGGCATTTTGACATATTTACTCTGGAGAAAGAACTTTAATATCTTGCTCATGCTGCTTTGACATAGATAATTAGTTAAGGCAGGTTAAGGTCATAAGGAGAACAAGCTTTATTTTAAATGGCACCAAAGTTTTTGCACTGTCTCTAGGCAAAATGGGACTGTTCTAATGACTTTTCACCCCAAGATATACCAAATAATAAAGGCAAATTTTATTAATCATGATTTTAGACAATCACCAATTTATTCAAAACAATTTCTAAGGAGAAAATATCAAATGGAACCCAAAATATTTTATTTGCATGCATATGATGAGCAAAGGAATTAATATTTACATAGTCTTTAATATATTCGAATTTATGCTATTTCCTGGATTTGAAGGTCTTTATATACAGTCTTTGTTTTGTCCTAAATTACTTTCTGTGTTATACATTTATTTTTAAATGTAGTATAAGTGTGAATTATTCATGTTTCCTAAGAAGGTTCAAAATTATTGAGTAAACTTGGGCAGAAAGAAGAATGTACCATTAAAAGAATGATAGCCCCATAGCCTTTTTCCAACAACTACCACCCATTCTGTTCTCTGGTCTTCCGATCCTACTCTGGCAAGTATGATAATCTTTTATGATGTTGTATTTTACATAGAATCTGTGTTAATCTATATTTATATCATTTTTGATTACTTTTATGAAATGAGCTTACATTGTATAATTGGTATGTTTTTACATGTGAAAATTATCTGAAGTGAGATAAATATATTTTATCTGATTAAAATTAATAAAACTATTTAATATCAAGGTCCTCAGGAATGACTAACGTCATTTACCAGGGATAGTTATATTTGAATTATGAGATGGCATTTATGTTTATATAAAATGCAAAACATACTTTGTAGTATTGCTTCAAGTAAAATTGAAAGCAAACTCTATTAGTTCAATAGATTACCACAGACCAGGTGGCTTTTTTAAAATTTGATTTTATTATTTTTTTATTTCAGCATATTATGAGGGTACAAATGTTTAGGTTACATATATTGTTTTTGCCCCACCTGAGTCAGAGCTTCCAGCATGTCCATCCCCCTGATGCACTGTACCCATTAGGTGTGAATATACCCATCCTTCCTCCCCCCTCCCACCTTCCTGACACCCCATAAATGTTACTACTATATGTGTACATAAGTGTTGATCAGTTAACACAAATTTGATGGTGAGTACATGTGGTGTTTATTTTTCTATTCTTGGGATACTTCACTTAATAGAATAGGCTCCATCTCTACCCAGGATAATGCAAGAGGTGCTAGATCACCAGGTATTTTGTGACTGAGTAGAACTCCATGGTATACATATACCACATTTTATTAATCTATTCATGTATTGATGGGCACTTGGGTTGTTTCCACATCTTTGCAATTGTGAATTGTGCTGCTATAAACATTCTAGTGCAGATGTCTTTTTTATAGAATGTTTTTTTTTATCCTGAGTAGATGCCCAGTAATGGAATTGCTGGATCAAATGATAGTTCTACTTGTAGCTCTTTGAGGTATCTCCATATTACTTTCCACAGAGGTTGCACTAGTTTGCAGTCCTACCAGAAGTGTATGAGTGTTCCTATTTCTTTGCATCCATGCCAACACTTATTGTTTTGGGACTTTTTGATAAAGGCCATTCTCACTGGAAATATCTGACATCTCATTGTGGTTTTGATTTGCATTTCCCTGATGATTAGAAATGTTGAGCATTTTTCATATGTTTCTTGGCCATTAGTCTGTCTTCTTTTGAAAAGTTTCTGTTCATATCCTTTGCTCATTTTTGGATAGGGTTGTTTGATTTTTTCTTGTTGATTTTACTGACTTCTATTTAGATTCTAGTTATAAGCCCTTTATCAGATGTGTAGCATGTGAGTATTTTCTCCCATTCTGTAGGTTGTCTGTTTGATCTCATCATAGTTTCCTTGGATATGCAGAAGCTTTTTAATTTTATCAGGTCTCATTTATTTATTTTTGTTGTTGCTGCGATTCCCTTAGGAGTCTTCTTCATAAATGCTTTGCCTAGGCCAATGTCTATAAGAGTTTTTCCAACATTTTCTTCTAGAATTCTTATAGTTTCATGCCATAAGTTTAAGTCTGTTATCCACTGTGAGTTGATTTTTGCAAGAAGTGAGAGGTGTGGATCCTGCTTCAGTCTTCCATATGTGGCTACCCAGTTTTCCCAGCACCGTTTATTGAATAAGGTTTCTTTTCCCCAGTTTATGTTTTTGTTCGCTTTGTCAAAGATTAGATGGCTATATAAGGTTGGTTTTATATCTGGTTGTCAGTTCTGTTCCAATGGTCTATGTCTCTGTTCTTGTGCCAGTATCATGCTGTTTTAGTTACTATAGCCTTGTAGTATCGCTTGAAGTCTGGTCAATTGATGCCTCCCAATTTGTTCTTTTTGCTTCAGATTGATTTTGCTGTATGGGGTCTTCTCTGGTTCTGTAGAAAGTGCAGAATTAGTTTTTCTAGATCTATGAGAAACGATATTGGTATTTTAATAGGGGTTACATTGAATCTGTAGATGACGTTGGGTAGTATAGATATTTTAACAATGTTGATTCTGCCAACCCACAAGCATGATATGGTTTTCCGCCTGTTTAGGTCCTCTGCTATTTCCTTTCTCAGTGTTTCATAGTTCTCCTTGTAGAGGTCTTCTACCTCCTTAGTTAAATATATTCCTAGGTATTTTATTTTCTTTGTTGCTATTGTCAGACAAGCAAAGACTGAGGGAATTCATCAAGATAAGACCGGCCCTGCAGGAAGCACTCAGATCAGTGTTATACATAGATCAGCACAATAAACACTAACCAGTGTAAAATCATCCAAATGCTAAAGGTCACAGGCCAGATACCACAGTGGCTCAAGAGAGGAAACAAAGCAATAAAGTTTAACTCCCAAGGATGAACAGAAATCTGCCCCACTTATCAATTCTTTCAATAAATGTGAATGGCTTGAACTGTCCATTAAAGGGACATAAGCTGGCCAAATGTGTAAATATATGCAAGCCAATTATCTGCTCTGTTCAGGAGACACATCTAACCCACAGGGATTCACTCAGATGCATTCAGACTCAAGGTGAAGGGACAGAAAACAATATTTCATGCAAACAGAAGCCAAAAGAAAGCTGGCATAGCAGTTCTGATTTCAGATATATTAGTCTTCAAATCAACAAAAATAATGAAAGACAAAGATGGTCACTATATAATGGTGAAGGGTGCAATTCAACAAGAAGACATAACAATTCTAAATATTTATGCACCTAACTCAGGTGCCACCTTATGGTGAGTTGCATAATTATTTCATTATGTATTACAATTTCATAATAATAGAAATAAAGTACACAATAAATGTAATGCACTTGAGTCATTCCGAAACCATGTCCTCCCCCACCCCGGGTCTGTAGAAAAATTATCTTCCATGAAACCAGTCCCTGATGCCAAAAAGGTTAGGGGACACTGCCTTAAAACATTAATATCTGTCTATACTAACCTCAAAATCAGATGATATATTCTTTAATGTGTGAAAATTTTTGGAAAATTTAAATCACACAAAATATTAATAAAATGTGATTATTTTACTCTGGGTGATATTACAGATATGTTTGTTATTTCAACATAGAAATTTAAAAATATATTACTTAAAACAATTGTATAATAAGATTGAAATATTCATGGGAAATTTTTGCTTAGATTCTGAACTCTATGTTATTTATTAAAAAAAAATATTTCTTCAACTTTTTAATTTAGGCTATGGGTATGCATCACATTTATATTTTGCCACTTACTAGAAAGGTGTTTAGAGGGTAGAACACTATAAGACAGAGAGGAAGTTAAAAATCATTATACGGAAGCATATTCACAGAATAAAATGTTTAAAAACTAGCCCAGGCAACAAAAGTAAAAATAGTGAAGTCAGACTACATCACACTAAAAATCTTCTACACTGCAAAAGAAATAATTAACAGAATGAAAAGGCAACATAAGGAATGGCAGGAAATATTTTCAAACCATGCATCTGATAAGGGGTTAATTTCCTTTTGAAAGTATACTCAGAAGTGGGACTATTGAAACTTTTACAACTATGTGAACTATTATACTATCATACTATATGAATAAGCTGGACACACAAGCACACATACTAAGTGATTCCACTTATATGAGGTATCTATTATGGTCAAACTTATGGAAGTAGAGAAAATAATAATGGTTGCCAGGGGATGAAGGGTGGAAGAAATGAGAAGTTATTGTTCAATGGGTATAAAGTTTCAGTTATGCTACATGAATAAATTCCAGATATCTGCTGTATGGTATAGGGCTTATAGTTAATAATTCAATATTGTGCACTTCAAATTTTGTTAACACCATATATTTCATATTAGGTGTTCTTACTACCTGCCCTCATGCAAAAAACAAAAACAACATAACAAAGGGACACCGAAAACTCTGGAGCTGTTAGATGTCTATTACTTTGATTGTGCTGATGACATCACAGGTGTTTGCCAAAGTCCAAACTCATCACATTGTATAGTTTAAATAAACGTGATTCTCTGTATATCAATGATACTTCAATAGAACTGTCAAGAAATATAAACTAGGCCGGGCGCGGTGGCTCACGCCTGTAATCCTAGCACTCTGGGAGGCCGAGGTGGGCGGATCACTCGACGTCAGGAGTTCGAGACCAGCCTGAGCAAGAGCGAGACCCCGTCTCTACTAAAAAAATAGAAAGAAATTATCTGGACATCTAAAATACATATAGAAAAAATAAGCCGGGCATGGTGGCGCATGCCTGTAGTCCCAGGTACCCGGGAGGCTGAGGCAGTACGATCGCTTAAGCCCAGGAGTTTGAGGTTGCTGTGAGCTAGGCTGATGCCACGGCACTCACTCTAGCCTGGGCAACAGAGGGAGACTCTGTCTCAAAAAAAAAAAAAAAAAAGAAATATAAACTAGCAAAATGGTAGATCTATGAACTGGTGGCAGGCATGCATATTCAAAATTAAATTTCAGTCATGATAAAAACCATTCGATAGTTATTTTCCACTAAAAAGAAGGAAATATTCTTTATTATAATTAAGCAGAAATTATTTTTCTTTCTGACCTTGATTCCTGTGCTAAGTAGTTGATTGACTTGTGACTTGTGCTGATTGACAGGGCAGAATGCAAAGGCTTTGCAATTAATAGTTCTCCGCTGCTGCTGAGTACCAAGACGTTCATTTTAAATTATGCCAGCATGCTTCACAATTTAATCATAGACCAAGGAATGAGTAATGCCATTTTTAATCAAAGATTTTTTCTTCTGACTGAATAAGTATAACCTTCTATACTATTTCAATATAAACTAAAAAGCATATTTAAATGATATTCTTTCAAATTATGCCAAAATTGTATTTTGGTCCTTATGATTTTGTTTAATAATTTGCTTTTTGTTCCCTCTTTGGGCTAGTGCTTCCATGTTCATCTGACATATACATGGCTAACTATCAACACAAGTTTAGATCAAGTGTTTATTTTGGATGAGTCTGTACTCACACTAAACCACCATCTTTAACAACTCTGTAAAACTTATTAATTGCAGCTATATATTTTCAGTGAAAAATAAATTATCAAATGTTGGGTTTTTTTTTTTTTGGCCAAACTAACATACAATAGCTAAATTGCTAAAAAGTAAGGGGTGTTAGCAAACCTGTTAAGTCTTTGTTTGCACAGGGAAAAATTTAGCCTAGTGAGTGATCTAGCAACATAATATAAAATATTTATATTTCTTTTAAGTATTTTGCACATGATCTTAGCCAAAAGGCTGAGAAGCGATCTTTTAAGTATTTTGGAGTCAAGGAGAAACAGTATTTGACAACATAGAATACTTTCTCAGAGGTAACTTGCAAACATATGATCTTACCAGAAAACCATATATATTAAATGAAATTTGATTTTATTAGGGAAAAAAAGGGAAGAGACTTTGCAAGGATAATATTGAAATTTCAGACCAAGATTTCTTTTAACATTGTTTAACTTCCTAGCAATAAGTATAGTTTAATAGAGTAAAACACAATTTTAGTCTTTAGATTTTTTGTCATTTACACTTAAGGAAAATAGTTGGCTCTTAATGACAATTCAAAATTAATTATTTTTTTAATCAATTCTAGATTCTACTCTAAACCTGGGACCAGGACCTCTGCAGATACCAAAATCCACACGTGCTCAAGTTTTATATAAAGTCATGAAGTATTTGGATATAACTTGCATATATCCTCTCATATACTTTAAATCATCTCTAGGTTACCTATAATACCCAATACAATGTAAGCGGTATATAGTTGTTACACTGTATTTTTAAAATTTGTATGATTTTCTATTTCTGTATTTTTATTATTTTTTTTTTGGTTAATATTTTAAATTTGCAGTTGATTGAATCCACAGATATGGAACCCATGGATGCAGAGAGCTGACTTTAGTTTCTTCTCTTTTTCCTATTGATATGATTCTATGGCTTTCTTTTTACTAATATTCACTAATTGGTTTTGTTAAAACAATGCATGTAAAACAATGAAAACTATATTCATCTATCACAAATATAATGCTTTTAAAGACAATCTATCAAACCTTAACATCTACATAGGAATTAGGGATGATAGCAGTGGCCTTCTACCCAGACGCTTTACTTGGGGCTGGTTAGTCAGTGCTTGATTGATTTAGCATGGTTTAAGGAAGATTCTGGGCCAGAGATTTCTGATTAACCCACCTTGGATAAACTCCATTCAGGAAGTGAGGGATCAATGACTATAATTCAGTTGTCTTGAAGTTTAAAGGATTTTGAAGATAGTAGTGGACTTTTTAATAAGTCATTTTCCAAGAAGGAGTTACAAACGTTACTGTTCAGGTAATAAGAAAAAAAACATAATTTAGAATCTGTGCATGAAAACAAACTAAAAATTAAAGACAATTTCCTTAACAGGACAGTTTTTGTTAAATTGTCAACTAAACTTAGAGCTAAATTCATATGGTTAAATCGCAGTTGTTTACCAGAATTGAGAAAAGAATCCTTATATAATTGCAAGTTAAATTTTTCGAACCTCTTTTAATTAAAAAAAATATTGAATTATCAAGCTGCTTCTTGAACATGCCACAGGGTTTATATTGGATGAATCCAAAGTCTTGGATTTATGTATGAATCTTATATTCAATAGGAAAAATGTTTATATCTATTATGCAGATTTATAAAAGTAATGGTTCATAAAAGACTTTTGATGAAGAAAAATTCAACTTTAAGTCAACTAAATTTTATTATTTTTTATCTTATCTCATTTAATTTCAATTTTTTGTACCTAACAGTTGTCAATCAGATTACATTGTAATTAACTAACATTTCTGTGCTATAGAGATGATATGTGTATATTGCGTCTATTGGAAGGTTTTAGCTCAGTGAACTCATTAAATAAAATAGATTATATAATCTCTTAGGCAGGAAAAAAATAGTGTTAAATAAATTTGTATCTATGTTATGTCACTAAAACCAATACTAAAGAAAATCTATTTTTGGTACAGTTATGCATGGTAAAAACCATATAGACATGTTATAAGAAACTAAAGCTTAGATAATCTAAAGGTGTTTTTTTCCTTCAATGTCACAACTCTGGCAAAACAAGGAGGAAGAAATTGGCTGGAGGTCTTTCAGACTCCTGAACTTAATTTTCTTCTACTATGCTTAAAACCCTGGCCCTGTAGCAGATGATGTCAGAGCACTTACAAGTGGCTATACCTGATTAGGCTGGCTTCTGTCACTAAATTTTCCAGGACTCTCTTAGTTGAATTCACATGACAAATTAAGTCATAAGTTATAAGATGAGCTTCATAGCTTCATTTTTACTGTCCATGCCACTGAGAAAAGCATTGCCAATGCAGATTTAAATTTTAAGTTGGCATAAGCAGGAATAACCTTCATCCTTGCAAATGTCTGTCTACTGAGAACGTACCATAAACTTATTTGCAAAAACATTTCCTTAGCATGGCAGACGTAAGAAACTTTCAGGCCTCCTTTGTTCTCTTCCTGGATGGCAGCATGGCCAAAAAATCTAGTAGTTTTAGAGATCTATATGTTTATGACTCCCAAATTTGAAACCTGGAGTTTTCACTCTATCTCCAGATTCAAATACGGAACTGTGTGCTTGATATTTCTCCTACCTTCGTTCACACTCTCAACACAACAGTTTTTGAGCTACTAAGCTCTATACTATGGTTCTATGATCTGGGATAAACCACTAAATAAACAAGTCTTTGTTTTTATAAAACATATACACTTAGTATTGGGGGTATTTGGTGGTGATAATTGTGATGGAGAAAAAAATAAAGCAAAGTGAGAAAGAAAGAAAAATTTAGAATACAAGGATTATTTTGTAATGGTGGGCCAGGACTCCTTCACCAATAAGAACATAGAAAATACCTGAAGAAAGTGAGGGAATCCATCGTGTAACTAGCAGGGAATGAGCATTCCAAAGGGAAGGACCAGTAAGTACAAAAGCCCAAGATAGAACATACGATTAAGGCTGAAGCTTACTTATCAAAGGGGATAGAAATAGCAAATGGAGCAAAAATTAGCTAGGGAAAATATCATGTAGTGCCTGATACATTATTAAAAGAAGCTTTAATTTTATTCTTAGTTATATGGTATATCATGGAGGTATGAACAGAAGAGCAAAACAATCTATTGCACTTTTAAAAGGACAGATCTGGTTACTATTTAGAGAATAGAATATAGTGAGGTCCCCCCAACCATCATCTATTCATTACTTTTTTTCTATATTTTCTCTGTCAATAACCTTCCTGCTTTTTTAAATTGCAGCTGAATTTTCTAGTTGCATAGTCAATGGTGCTTGGGATTATTCATCCTTTTCTCTCAGATATCCATGGAAATAATTAACAAAATCTGTGAGATTTGCCTTTAAAAATCTATCCAGAACGAAGAATGCCCCCAGACTTTCAATATGTTTATCATTTGATCCAAACCATCATCATTCTTCACATATTTTCTAAGAATGAGGCTTTTATCTTACCTTTTTTCAAGTAGAAAAGAAAAATTCTAGGATTTGAAGTTATCACTGTCTATAGAATGTCAAATACTTTATCACAAACTATGAATTTTATTTTATTTTACTTTAAATGTGTGTGCAGCAGATTAATTCCAGGAGCTCATACCAAAGAGAAACTCCAGGATTTATAGGCAGTTATATGCTGAAAAGTATGTTTATACACGTTACATATTCTATAGTTCCTGGAAAAAACACTGGAAGAAACATAATAAGGGGATCCTGTCACATCGAGAACTCATGTGTTCATAAAACCTAAACAAAACTCCATGAACTGATAGAAAATGCTAGCATTTACAACATTAGCAAGATAAATTTAATAACGCAAACATAATAACTGCAGGAAATTACAATCTGAGGTAGGAGAAGTCAATTCAAATGTGTTTATTTAAGAAAGATTACAACACAGAGACAAAGGGTATAGGCCTAGCAGAACACTGAGAATTATGAAAAGTTATTTATTATGGGTACATTCAGTGAACCCAGGCCTCTAGATAAAAGTTATCATCACGTCCCTTCACGTCTTTCCCAGTCACCCATACTAGCTATGACAGACTGTATAGATATTCAGTCAAGGATTGTCAAATGGAAATGGAAAGATGTGCAAATAAGAAATAAGTAAAGTTAATATCACTTCAGAGAAATACAAAAATTCATCAAATAGTAAAAAGTAGAAATATTTGGCACACTTATGAAAACAGAGTCAGAACATAGAATGAGGGCTACTTTTTAAAAGAGATGCCTATATTGAATACTTTAATAAACTAATAAAATGTATATCATAAAATAATGTACACATAAACATATAATATATACATATATATGTAATTATATACTATATATATGTACACTGTGTGTATGAATATATATGCTATGTGTATATATGCATACATAATAATATTTATGCAGGCAATAAATGGACTGAATAGCCAAATGGACTAGCTTAAAGAACAAAAAGTGCAAATAGTCTGTTTCATATACACTAATAAATGTTCAAGAATATTCATTGATGGAAATAGCCAAATATTCAAAATAATCAAGTGTCTTTAAAAGCAAGTGTAGTAGATGTGAATTAAATAAGTGAATAGTATGCAGCCATTGAACTCAAGGATGACTACTGTGACTATTTTGTCTATCAATCAAGTCTACTGAGCAATGCCAACCAAATCAATAGCAGTCAATTCTGTAAAATAAAATGGGATTAGCAAAAGGACCAAAAAAGGGCTATTCACGTTTGTTCATTATAGTTCATGCAGTATCTGTTTAATAAAAGAGAAGACAAATTTTAAAAATAAAAAAGAAATATTAGTAATTCCAAAATGGAATACGTGCTTGGATAGTGACATTGAGTTAAATTTTCTTTTTGGTTACTATCATCAAACATAATTAGCCATTTTCAAGTATTTGATTTCACCAAGATCTCACATCTTTTGTTTGGCAATAAATTGTGATCTTAGGGGCTTTTATTAATGTAAATCTCCAATTCTGTGGTAAAAAAAAAAAAAGTCAGACCAATTATTTAAATTGTGCCTTTACTTGGAGATATTCTAGAAACTCAGTGTTTAAAAATTATATTTTCCTCTCCCTGATTGTATTAGTCAGAGTAGTCTGGAGAGCTATAACAAATAAACTAAAAAGTGCAATTATTAAACACAATAAATACTTATTGATCTCTCCCAAAGCAGATGCAGCCTCATAAGTTCGCAGGAGCTGACCTCTGTAGTCATTCAAATGTCCAACATTCTGTATTCTCAGTTAGGCTCAATATATCAGTTTGCAGGTCATCCTTTCTGTTGTTTTCCTAGTCTACAAGCCTAGGACGGGCATGCATTATTCTTCCCACATTCTACTGACGTGAATTTATTCACATGGCCATATCTAACTAGCTGTTCAATGTTGTCTGTTACACAATGAGAAGCAGAAAGGATTTTTGTGGGTAGCCTTTGCCATACTGAAAAATTGAATGAATTTTTTCAATTTATATGTTTATGCTTAACTAACAGATGACATTTTTTACAAAGATAATTCTAGAAGCGTTTTGAAACATACCTTAATCAGTTCGATATACTCATTCAAATTTGTTTACTAATAAATTAGACATTACACATATCAGTGGAAAAAATATAGTTTCAGACTATTAATATCATACATACTATTCTAATTCATTTGGGGGCCAATCTAAGATCTCTGCTAATTTAAACATCTCTCAGCCATAATAATATTTAATTTTAGGAACAGTTTTAATATACAACAAATCAATTTTATTTTGTCATTATCTTTCATCATTTTACCTCAATCAGGAGATATAATTTTCTAACTTTTATGTTACTAGTACAAAAGCCAACTCAGAGATCATCATTAATAATAAAGTATGACACATTATTTAAAATGGAGAAGTTGAAGCTTTGCACATTTCAAATATATACCTATTTAGTATAATATTAAGTAAGACATAATTACTACATTGTGTTCACATGTGTAAAGTAATTTTAAAAATTATTTGATCAAGAGTATTTCATGTAAGTACTTGCCTCATCTTCTTTCATTTTTAAGTACTGATAAAGCAATCTAGAGAGTTACAAAACTGTAATTGGTTTTTATAAACCCTAGCCTGAAAGATACACTTTATATGACATCTTTCACAGATACTCTCATCTGTTTATCATTCATTTGATTTTTTTCCAGCTCATAAGAAGTACAGTTGCACATTTGTATTCTGTCCATATCTAAATTCCAGTAAAGGTCAGCTTTCCCATAAAAAGGACTATAAATAGTGCATAAAATGATGATCCAAGCTAGCACATCAAGAAAATAAAAGCATAAAAGTAAAGGTCATTTTCACAATTTCTATCTTGAAGCACTCTCAAAAATATATAGTGTGAAAATTTGTCCAAGTTTTCAAAAATGGAGTTTGGATGTTGAAGTTCTTTTTTTTTTCTTTGTATTTTTTCTGTGACCTTTCTAGAAATTAAAAATAAATTGTAAATTTTTGAGACCATTATCTTTATGTTGGTTTGGGTATTAGAGTCATTATCCCTGATATTTAATCAATTATCAGAGTAATGCTTGTTCAGGTTAAAAGTAATCATTTTTTCCCCTAGAAACTGCTTTATATTTGGTGATATTAACAATAAATAAAGCATATAAGCATTTCCAAGAAAAACAAAATGAAAACATTTGTTACTGATTTGAATGATTATTTAAACAAAATTTGTCTCTATATAAATCTTAATATTTTGACTTTTAATCAGTGAGTTTGTTTATCAGGAATCCAATAGTTATGCCAGGAGGATATTACACAGATTAAATTAACTTTGCATTCATCTATCGATAGTAATGATTTTGAATCTAGTCTAATTTGGCTAGATAACTGAGTAATGAGTGTGAGATTGAAATTTTGAAAACCTTTAGAAAAGCTACCTTTGTTTTTGAGTCTGTAAAATATGCAAACAATATGAACTTGCTTCAGTTGTAATATGTTTAGGACAAAGCTAAGAGGTTTAATAAAGTCTGTGAAATCAAGACAAGTGACTCCCTTAACAACACACAGACACACATGTGGGAGCATAAGCTCTTTAGCTCGCCCCAAATAATGGAGCACCTCTGTGGGATAATATGTAGCCCTCTGCTACTTAATCTTCTCAGCTTCTGATAATTTTCCCTACCCCCAAAGTCTCCAAATCTTATTGCAATTACTTATTTATATGTGTGTCTCTGCAGCAAATTTGTTAGCTCATCTGTGCAGGGACCACATTTCATCTATTGTTTTATAATTTACTAATACATAATATTGTACATTCCCAAATCATTTTTTTACTTCATTGAATTAATAAATATACTTTAAATAAATACATTTAATGAAGGATTACTCAGAGTCAGACAATGCAAGAATGAATAAAGCAAATGAATATCTGTGATTCCAAAACTCAAAAATTTTAAGTGTAGTAGGGGAAATGGATATTTTTAGTATGTTCTATACATACACAAAATGAAATAGTAAAAATGTTGAAAAAGGAAGGAACATATTTAATTTTATTGTTGCTTTTGAGACAAGTATTAATGGAAGCATAGGATTTTAATAGGTAGGTTTGGGATGATGTGATAGGTAGAGGGAAGAACATAAACAAGGGCAGGATAGTCTGCATATTGCTGTATAGAGTGAATAAATGTCTACACCAATTCTGAGTTCCTGTCGTTATAGTGTTAGATTTATTTACAGAAATATAATGATTGTAAGTAATATCTTGTTTAAATAAAATCAATCTATCATTTTATTTAGTTGTCTGTTACACAATGAGAATATTACAGGCATTGATAATTTCACTTTCATACTTTACAAAACAAAGTTTTTTTTTGAAAATTATGTTACATGTCACAATTATAACCTCATCAGAAATGCACAAGATTTTTATTTTCTACAGATGTACTTTAGAGAATATTAAATAAAAAACACATGAGAGATGTTTAACATATTACGTATTGAGAAAATTGAAATTCAATCTGCAATTAGGTACTGGCATAACAATTACAGCAGTAAAAGTTAAAAGCCTGATAATAACAGGTACTAGTGTGGGTATAGAGTGCAACTTGGATACACTACTCCTGGAAATGTGAATTGATAAAAATCACTTCTGATTAATTTTTGGCAGTATCTACATAGATGAACATATCATCTAGTAATTTTGCTCCAACTTGTAATACCTAATTGCAATATGTACATATATTCACCAAAATACATGTATTAAAATATTTAGCGAGGCACATGGCTCATGCATGTAATTCCAGGTACTCGGGAGGATAAAGTGGAGGGAGGATTGCTTGAGATCAGAAGTTTGAGGCTGCAGTGAACTATGATCCTATGATGCACCACCACACTTCAGCCTGGACTACAAAGCAATATCCCAATCTCAAAAAAGAAAAAAAAAATGTTTAGGGAAGCAGTATCCGCAAATAATCAGATGTTCAGCAACAGTAGAATATTTTGCTGTATTCATAAAATGGAACACTAAATGGCTATGTGGTAATGAAAAGAAATGATATACAACTACATGCAATAACAAGAAATCTACACAAAAGCATACATGCATTATTCCATTGATGTAAAACTACAAAACAAGCAAAATGTGTCTAAGATATTAGAAGTCATGACAGAGGTCTATCTTGGGTGTAAGAGGTAATGACTGAAAGGGGAAATAAAGATTCCTAGGATGCTGATAATATTAGTTTGCTTGATTTGGGTTCTAGGTACAGGGGTATGTTCAAGGCAGTGTTCATATTATTCTGAAAAAAAAAAGTAGGGGAATATGAAATAATTTGAGAAATGTAAAAGAAAAATAATGGGAAACTTACCAAGAAATGTAAAATTGCAGGAAATGAATCTCTCATCCTCTTATCCCCTACATTATAAGTGGTAGGGGAGAAAAATCAGGAGCAAACAATAAATTTTATTTTATCTTTATTAATAGCAATTTGTCAATAATTTCCACTTTAGTAAAGCCATTTTGAAGAGCTTAGCTTAGACCTTAAACAAAAGTGGAAGCTAGTTAATACCTTCCCTGATTTCATATCTCGTTTGCAGAAACCAGGGTCCTCAGAGCAGACATGGCCAATTAACCCACCTGTTAATCTATTTGTAGGTACAAAAGTTGGAGAATACTACTCTTTTTGTTGTTGTTGTTTTTGTTGCAGTATGGAAGTTCTATGGGAAGAAAAGTCACAGGGCTCCCCAGGCATAGCTGCAAAGGAGGTGACATTATTTGGTTACCTTTGCCTTCCCTTCCATCATACATCCTCCTACAGTGGTGCCTGTCCTGGAGATAATATTATTATGAATATTACATATACTACCACACTATTTTTACTAATAAAAGTTGGAATTGCTTGAGTAGTTAAGTGTTTCTGACAATCTTCTATGCATTTATGTACATTAGTTCAATAAATCCTCAGACATTATTATTGTCTGTTATAGATGAGGCCACTAGGACATAACAAATCATAAACTTTGCCCCTTATCACATATTTAGGAGAGAAAATTTGGTCTTAGGAACCTGAATCTTAATCTCTCTACCTCTCCTTATCCCCTTTCTCCTACCCTTATTAATTAATTCCATCTGTACAGGGAGATGTCAGCTTGCAACAATAACACCAAATTAGTCAGTTATTGCGCTGTCATAAAAACTGTGAAGGGGAGTTAAAATTTGGGTAAATTTCCTCACTCAGAGACTCCACAGTGATGAAATGTCCTATGTACGGTAGATGATGGAGTGCCTTTTATGAATTTTTGGTGAGCAGCCACTTACTGCACCATGGAAATAATGAAAGGCCTGGGAATATAGTTATGTTGATTCGTATTGAAATATGTCAAACTTGATTTCATTTGCATTTCTGAAAATTTTGTTCTTGAAGTTTTAGAAAGTTTCTCAAGCTTAAACCTTGGCAAGCAATTGTATAAGTCTTCTTATTTTCAGTACATTAAGTGCCTTCTTTCATGTTATTATACAAAATTAGAATTCTTAGTGAAGTAAATCTCCAAATAACATGCCTAGTTTGAACATCTTTTGAAATAACAGCATACGGGCAAAATGTAGAAAAATCTACCCTAAAGGTTTAGGTAGAGTAAGTCACGATATAGTCATCATACTCTTTATAAAAATGCTTTTATAATGTGATACAGCTGGATGGAATTTTAACACAAAAGGAAGTTGACTACTTATATTATTTTGATTTTCTAGACAGATGTTTCTTGTATGACAAATTGTATTTTAATAATACAGAGAGGAATGAAAAGTGTAATATTTTAATGTAAGTTTATTAATTACCAGAACATTTTGTGGAAATCATTCTCATCTTTTCAAAGGTTTTACATAGAAATCCTCTCATTTTAAAAATGTTTGCAAAGTTACTAATCATTATCTGCTTACAGAACTGTCTATATTATACATTTGAATCAGTCATTAATTCAACAGCTAATCATGATTAATACCAGGCCCTTTATGGTAGAGCCATAAATCACAAGACATATTAAAGTAATTAATGGAAATTAAATTAAAGGGATTGAGAAGTACCCTAATAAATAGTAACATGTAATTATTTTAAATGCTTCCTTCACACCATATATTTAAGTTATTCCCCTAAAATAAAGATACCTGGAAGAAGTTACTTATATTAATTTTCTTTACTCTAAAACTCTTTGAAAATCACAAATAAAATAAAGAATATTTTCAGTACTAAATAAGTGATATACTTTGGCTTCCAAATACATGCAATTGTTGCAAATATTGATATCTAGCAAATACAGAAATGGAAACATAAGTCTCTATTTACTGGGCAGTAAGTAGAACTCTTCAAAATAGAGTCCAGTCCTGAACCAAATAAGGAACTTCAATTTTTGGAGGCTAAATTAGTCAAATATACAACCTTTTAGCTAAACTGTTACTGTTTATTAAGAATGCTCATAGTTTATTTAGAGACAAATAGTTATGAATAATAAGAATTTGTGAGTTACTTTTTAATCACTATATATCATTTATTATATTAGAATTCTTTTCCAGGACATCTGATATAATGTCTAATAGATACAGTTATGAAACAGTGGATATTATTGTGATTTTTTCTACTTAACGTAGAATATTGCTAATGTTTTAGGAACATAGACTGCACTCACTCACATTAACAATTATTCTCTAGACCATGTAACTGACAAAAAGCATCACTAATTAAAAATTTGCCTCTTCAACCTTTTATGATGCATTTTCAAGTACACATAGTATAACTACCCTTTGATCTCAAGAGATATTCCAGTTTATTTACATTTCTACTTTGTTTCCAATTCAAAACCCACTTTATTTGTCTTCATTTTTCTTTACTCTATTTTAGTATTCTTTTCAATCATTTTGGTAATACTTTTATTCATACACAAAATTATACTCACCTTCTGCCTATCTTTTTCTTCAATTCTGCCTGCAAAATTCTGAATCTGGATAATTCTAAGAATCCAGTCTTTATCTGTGCCTATATTCAAGTTACATAGTGTTTATGTAAAAGTTCACACAAAGTATTTATGATTTCTGCTATAAATTCAGGAGACTCACATTTAAATTACCCTACAAATACCTAGGGATATACTTAACTAAGGAGCTGAAAGACCTCTATAAAGGAGAACTACAAAACACTGATGAAAGAAATCATAGTTGACACAAACAACTGGGAAAACATTCCATGCTCATGGATTGGTAGAATCAACATTGTTAAAATGCCCATACTGCCCAAAGTGATTTACAGATTCAATGCAATCCCCATCAAAATACCAAGGTCTTATTTCACAGATCTAGAAAAAATAATCCTAAACTTCATTTGCAACCGAAAAAAAGTCAGAATAGCCAAAACAACTCAGCCATAAAAAAAAAAAACAAAAAAAAAGGTGAACTAATACCTCTTGTATTACCCTAGATGGAGCTGGAGTCCATTCTTCTAAGTGAAGTATCACAAGAATGGAAAAACAAATATCACATATATTCACCATTAAATTGGTCCTAATAGATCAAAACTTATGTGCACATATGGAAATAACATTTATTGAATATTAGGTGGGGGGGGATAGTTAAGCTCACACCTAATAGGTGGGGTACATGCTGACTGGGGGATGGTCATGCTTGTAGCTCTGACTTGGGTGATGCAAAGGCAGTTTATGTAACCAAAGTGTTTGTACCCCCGTAATACTCTGAAATAAAAAAAAACAATAATAATTAAAAATATTTGAAAAGAACAAATCTGGAAGCATCACACTACTGGACTTCAAATTATACTATAAGGCTATAGTAACCAAAACAGCACAGGACCTGTATGAAAGTAGAGACATAGACCAATAGAACAGTTTAGAGACCCCCCAAAAAACGTATAGCTGCAATCAACTGATGTTCAAAAAAGCAGACAAAAATATACACTGGGGAAAGGATGCCCTGTTCAATAAATGGTGCTGGGGAAATTGGATAGCCACATCCAGAAGAATGAAATTGAACCTCTATATCTCACCATATACAAAAATCAACTCAAGATGGGTTAAAGACTTAACTGTAAGTCCTAACACCATAAAAATTCTGGAAGGAAACATATAAAATTTATTCTATACATAAACCTAGGCAAAGAATTTATGACCAAGCCCCCAAAGGCAAATACAGCAACAACAGAAGTAAATAAATGGGACTTAATGGGAAATAATCAATAGAGTATAAAGACAAACTACAGAGTGGCAGAAAATATTTGGTTAAATATGATTAAAGCTTAAAAAGCAGAAAGAAACGGGGCTTCATGCTCCTGGAGGTGATGGGAACACAGCTATGGGAAGATGAAGGGAGGAAGTGTATCGGGAGCAAAGGTTGTCTTGTTATGCAAATAAAGTCCCTTACACAGAAGCCCTCAGAAGAATTGGTGGTGTCAACCCTTAGTCTCCTTTTCAGTGAGTTAATTATCCATGTTTGATGAGATTATAGGAAGGGGGATAATGACAATTGCAATCTTCTCATAGGAATTTCCCTTAGCCAGTTAAGGGAACTCCAGACAAACCCTTTCTTGTACTTCAGGAGGGAAAAAGTGGGTGAGAAATCAGGACAAGGGGGAGCAGGAGAAGACCAGAGAGACCTTGGCTTTCCTTTAAGACAAAACAGTCAGCATGTCAAAAAGCACCATATCTTGGAGCATCATTTTATGAACCCCAATATTGCTTTTAAGATTTTCTGTGTTACTGTTTTAAGCAATTGTGTTATAATGTGTCTTAATGTAATTTTCTATATGTTTCTTATGCTTGGAGTTCAATGTGCTTCTTAACTATATAAGTTTATGGTTTGCACCAAATTTGTAATATTCTCAGACATTAGTTCTTCCTTTGGTAGTTGGTTTTAACATAAATGGTAGATGAATTTTCCATGGTAGAAGGAATAAATACAAGAATATATCTAGATTTCCTTGGGTCAATTTCTTATTCTCTAGTGAGCCACAGCCATCAACATTGTAAACTCAAATTGGGGCCATAAGAACCTGAATTGTCAATGTCTTATCATATCTGCAAGTATTGACTGAAAGTGATAGGAAACTTCTGCCCACTTAAGATGAATTTCATACTAGTTATTACAAAAGGTTATTACAAAAGGTTAGCATACAAGATTGAAAAGAAGTTCACCTGCCTGGAGGTCAGGTCTTTGAATCTCACTACTCAGTCTACAATGATCTCCCCATTTTCTCCTCTATAGGCTATAAAGTACACTGATCATACAGTAAGATAAATGTTTACTGTCAATTCTCCTGGACTCCCCTAAAATAGCATTAGTTAATCCCTGAGGCTCTTATCCTTTCTCTTTCAGAAACTTATGTTTCTTTCAATATCCTTTCTTCCTATCCCTATTACACAACTGTCAAAAACTGTTAAAAGGGTGAGATTTTATCCCCATTTGCAAGCTAACAATTTAACCTGTCACGGTATAATGATGCTAGTAGAAAACAAAATTCCTAGGTCAGGAACAAAGAAATCTTATTACTCACAAAAATAGCAATGGACAATATATAAACACTTTTGCTAGCTCCTCAAGGCCAGTGTCTTTAGGGTGAAATGAAGTAGGCAAGATGCCACTTGCACACACAGGGGGCTGCATTCCAGAAGCTTAGGGAATTTGAATCTTTTAAATGTGCAATAGATATGCTGACCATTTGCGTCAGTAGAAAACACTATCTTTATCTGCCATGTCTGTTCACCATACAAGCATCCTTAAAAAGATAGTCTAGAAGAAAAGACAATCAGGACTTTGCTCAAAAGACATATTGTCAGGTTTCAGGGTCTGTAATGTTGGTTATTGGCATGAAGAATGAAAAGATGGGTGCTCACCAAAGTAAGGCAAGCACGAAAATGAAGTTTACTGAGGAGAGAGAGATAGGATTATAGAGCAAGAGCAAGATAGAGGTTTACAGAGTGTGATATATACATACACAGATGATGACTGGACCCACTGTCATAGCAAAGGGGAGCAAAAAGGAAGAGCCTGGTTATGGTCTCAGTCTTGTTTTATAGTGCCTGGATTAAAACCTCCCTCGTGGTTCAGACATCACCATGGAACCATTTTGATTGGACAGTTGGGGATTATATGACCTGAGTCTTACTATGCATGTGGGTCTCCCACGAGCTTCTCTGAAAACTGGCTGTTTTAGGTCACTTTCCAGACTCTATTGGGCTAGAGAGTCTTCCGCATTCTTTTGCAGCTGCCATGCTAAGTTTTGATTGGCAGATTCATAGGGTGTTCCCCCCTCCCCCAGGTATGGCAGTAGCTCCGGATAGGATTAAGGTGCAGCAGAACCAAAACCGGGCCTAGGGCTCACACTTGACCTTCTTCCTATGTGGGGCAATTGCACCAAGGCAAGGCATCCACTTTGATAGCTATGAGACCTGGAATCCGTCACTAACTACCTAACAATATAATAATGTGAGAAACCATGAAGAGTTGCCTTCCAATCTTAGTATGTCTTCAAATTTTTTAATTTTCTTTTTCAACATTAATCTGGGAAAAACATGCAATGTACAACATGAGACTTTTATATCATCCATGTATCTATGTAACATGTTACATTTGTAGCTTTGCGAGCATGTGGGTTAAAGTTATAGTATCTCTTTTAATGTCTTTGTCTACTAATTTTGTCATATCTATTACTTTTTGGTCACTTGGATTCATTAATTTTTACCCTCATGGATTTTGTTTTCCCACTTTTTTACATGCCTGGTAATTTTTTATTGGATGCTAGACATTGTGATTTTAACCTTAATGTATATGGCTATTTTTGCATTTCTTTAAATATTCTTGAAAATTTTTTTGTGGGCTTTAGAGAAGCTAATGAGAAACTGTGATTCTTTTAAGTTTTGATTTTAAGATATTTCAGTGAGGCTCATAGCTTCATCTTTTTTTTTTTTTTTATGGCTAAATTTCCATGCAATTGAGACAAGACCTTTCTTAGTACTCTAACCAGTGGTACTTGAATTATTAGGTTTTTCATTCTAGCTGTTGGAATCAAGCACTTTTCCTGGATTGGTTTGTTATTCTGAGGACTCTTTTCTGGACTTTTTTAGGTGGACCTTTTCCCTGTCTTAGAATTTCCTCAAATGTGTGTACTGATCAGTACCCATAAGAATACTTGAGGAGTCTTCATAATATTTTTTGTGGATCTCTGTCTGGATTCTTTGTGTACCTTTCTCCTTTCTGCTACTCCAACCTATTTATTTTAGCTACCTTAGCTTTCAGGGACCAGGGACCCCTAGCTCCATCTAATCAACTTGGGGAGATTTCTGGGCTCTCTATGGCTTTGATTCCTGGCTGCACGTCCCAGAAAATTTCTCCAGTCAGTAAGCCGAGGGTATTTCTCAACCTCACTTCAATTTCGTCCACTCATTCAGGGATAATTGAGGGTTGTCTTCATATTTTGAGAATTGTTTTATATATTTTTTTCCATTTTTTTTTTTTAGCTGTTTCTGATGAAAAGGAAAATCTGGTCCCCTGTTACTCATGATAGAAAGGAGAAATTCTAATTTACATTTCAAACACTTAAACATTCCTTTAATACTGGCTTCACTTGTTTCTACCTCCATGTAAAATCAAAGTCAGAATTAAATTTCCTCTCTCTGGGCACAAGTCATATTTTTGAAATGACTGGAAAATTTCATAATAGTTCTCATTAACTTGTATCATTCTATATTTTGTCTATTAATTCATCTCAGTTTAAAATACCATATGATGTGTGTTCAGGTTTTTTTCATTGTCCATACAATTTATATGTAGTAAATTTTTAATAAGATGTCAAATTCAAAAAGGTATAATTATTTATAATCACTGAGTAAATAAGGTAGGCCAAACCTATGGCTTATCTGACAATATTCAAGTAATGAAGAAAACATGAAAAATATAGTTAATAAAAAAACTTAAATGTGGAAATTCATAGTAGACCCCATTGAGTTTACACTGTGTTTTTACCTCCATAATATTTCTTCATTTTCGAAACTTTACTTTTCATATACCTTATTTATTAAATGGAGATTAAAATACTGTATACTTCATGGGCATTTGGGTTGGCTAATTAAGTCAACATATACAAAAGACTTAGCCTGATCTTCTGACAGAGTTAATTCTGAATATATTCAAGCCATTATATAGGATATGTTGGGTATGAATGAACAGAAAAAAATAAGTAAAATTGTTTAAAATTCAGGATTGCTGTTTTCTTATGTCATGTTGAATTCAAAACTCAGGCAGTGCCAGAGTTGGTTATTTCAGCAACTAAATGACGCCATCTAGAGTCAGGCTCTGTCTATATTTTTTCAGTACTCTAGTGGCATCATTCTCAGGTTTGTCCATTCCTATTCACAGATGATTGTCACAGTTTTATTAATGATATTCTTACACAAGCACGGGAAGTGGAAGGGAAAGAATGACTTTTACTCATGCATTTCTTTTTGTAATGGTAAAAAAACTTTCTTGAGGAACCTAGGCAGACTATGATTCATGCAATATTGGTTAGAACATTTTCACACGGCTATTCCCTACCCCAAACACTCACAACATAAGTACAATTTTCTTGTGAAGTTTAAGTTGTTAGGAGTCAACTCTTCCCCAGTTTGTTTGGTTTAATGGAGGGTGAATAAAATCAGATGTGAAGGTTGTGGATAAGCAGGTAAATGCTATATATATATATATATATATATGTGTGTGTGTGTGTGTGTATATATATAGCTAAGTCAAGTCAAGTTTATGGTAAGTAATAGCATCTTATTTAGAGACACAAACAATGTCACACAGCATTTTTCCAACATTTTACTAAATGTTAAGGCTTTTAATTATTTTCTAATCTAACACACTCATCATTAAAATGCCCTGAAAATCATGTAAGATAAAAATGTCTTGTAGAGTTCCACATTATTATTAAAATTGATGAAGCAGGTCTAAATAGCACAATCTGAGACAGTTTGGATAAAATGTGTTTTGAAATGCATGTAATATGGGAAATCAAAAATTATTTCTACGGAAAATATGCATATATTTTCCATCTTGTCTTAGGGTATTTATACTAGTTTGCTAGAGCTACCGAAACAAAATAACACAGACTGGGTGGCTTAAATGACAGAAATTAATTTTCTCATGGCTCTGGAAGCTGGATGTGCAAAATCAAGGTGCCTGCAGAGTTGGTTTCTCCTAACACTTCTCTCCTTGGCTTGAGGATGGTCACCTTTTCATTCAGTCTTCGCACAGTCTTTTCTTAGTGCATGTACATTCCTGGCATCTCATGCTCTTAATTTTCAGTGGTTCTTTTTACAATCATATTAGATTAAGGCACCATACTAATTTAATTTTAATTATCTCTTTAAAGGTCCTATTTCCAAATGCAATCACAGTGGGATTAGGGCTTCAACATCTGAGTTTTGGGGGAACACAATTCAGTGCATAATACGTATATTTCTCTAGGACGATTGAAGTTTCTGCAGATTTTCATATTATTTTCTTACCTTGTTTCCACATTCCAAATTTTGTTTTGTCAGTCCACCCTGCCTTGAAAATTCATAGATGGGTGGGCAGAGTTGATCACTTGGAGATTATGCAAGATACGTGTATATTGTATTACACATATGTAATATATCATAAATAAGTATATATCACCCAAATAACATATAAATATATCCTCCATATCTATATCCCATATATATCCCCATGCATATCCCCAAAATCTAAGTACAAATAGAATTTTTTTTGTAAAATACTTTAGTTACACAAATAAAGCTATTGTAAATCTCCTCACTTATCAAATGCTACTAGTAACACAAACCACAATACTTTCTATGTTTTCATTAAAGGTGTTATAATGGTGAGAAAAAGCTTTCAGATATTAGGATTTTAGCATTGAATAACTTTTATGACTACTAATCAGGCCAGATTTTTTTCCCCAACATTGTGATTAATTTAAGGCATTCTAGACAAAGATGCCTGAAACAACTTTATTGCAAAATCAATTTGGTAAGAATGAAATCCACAATATATACTTCAAAATAAAAATTACAAACCAGTTCTTTCCTCCTGACTGCATTCAGCAATAAAATATTAAATGGAATATAAGAACAACAATTAAAGGACTTAGCTTTTAAGCTGTCTGATGGTGTGTAAGATTCAATTCTTTATTGGCTATTAGAAAAATTACCAAAGACTAGTTTAGCTATTCTAAGTGAATATAGAACCTCCTGCTCAGCAATAGTGACAAGAAGTATTTAATTGGACTAAAAGTTCTTACATTTTCATTTTGGAAAAAAGATTTTGAAATTTCTCAGAATGCAGTTTGTTTAATTTGAATCAAGTAAAAACTGATGTTATTATATTAAAAATAAATGTTTACAACTGAATTGCTTCAACTTTGGATATGTTTGAAAAGTCATTTCCAACATCTCTGCTCCAGGACAATCAATCACATAAAAACACTCATTTAGTAAGTCCCTAAAAATATTGAGAGGAAATAGATCCATAGAAGATGAACACATTGCAAGAAAAATACTTTGGTGCTTTAAGATAAATGTTATCCATAAGAAACAAGAATTGATTATAAAACAAATTATATCTGTCTCCTCTCCATTAAAAAAGTATTAAGTATACGTTTTGAATAGAATGTACTCTTTTAAGTGGAAGTGAGATGATTGAAAGGGGAGGCGTTTAGCAACTGATCACAGGACTGTGCGAGGTAGGAAGGATAACAGAATATGAATTGAGGAGAAAAAGAAATCCCTCCTTGTTAATGCAAACTGCTGGCTGAATGCACTGCAACACAGCAGAAGGTTTTCTTCCAGTTTGTGTGAGTTGTTTTTTTATGTAGTAATCTTAACTCTTCAGAAAATACCATGCCACTCCGTGGTAACATAGCATTTCCCTTTTTGTCTCTTAGTAGAAGAGCTCTGGGATCAAGGTGATAAGACTCTTTATCGAGTGTTTTAGCAGTATAGGAAAGAAGGGGGCTATGATCTTGGCCCTCCAGAAGTGTTGCTATGGTACAGACACTTCTACTACATCAGCTCCACTAGATGTACTTTGCTAGATTCTTGTTTCAATGAGGTCAGACAACAGTAATTTGTTATGTGGGTCATGGCAGAATCCTTCTTCCAAACACTACAAAGAATGACTCCTTTGTCAATATAAATACATCCTAATGCATTTAGTCTCCCTGGAGGCTATATTACACACTTGAGGAACTCTTGTGCCACATTCTGCCACTCAGCATTATAATACTTTTTCATCTTGCTTTTTATTTCCCTATTTATAATAAAAGAGAAATCACACACACACAGAGAGAAGTAAAAGATAAAGCTCGTTTTCATTTATTCTTCATATTTCACTTTGTAGGCATTATCAAGATAGAACATCAGAACAGCAGGCATGCCTACAAATACATTTCAAAAGACAGGAATAGAACACAACAAAAATGTTACATTAATAATTCAGTTCATTCATATGGTTATTTTCCCACAAAATTTGTTTCTTAAAATCTTTATGCTTTCTTTCCTCATTCAAATAAGCATGTATCTGTAAGATCTGAAAACTGGAAGTGGTAATTTACCCTCAAAATTGTAAACTGATACAATATCATAAATGTTGATTTTGGAATTATCTGGCACAATACGGATATCTTTCAATTTTTATTTGTGTCATTACTCTAAATTTTATATCTATAAAATTCTTTTGATTCCTAAAGTTTTAGGTTCAAATATTATAAAGCAATCCAAATGAATACATGTTGAAAACTAGAACCTATGCCACAAAGAAAAATTTTATTATGTATATTCTTAGTCACCATTTCCCTCATCTCTTCATTCATAAAACAAAGAGAAAGAGCTTGGGGCTTTCTAGAATCTCTTCAAATATTAACTTATTTTATAGTACCTGTTTTTCCATATTATCTTCACTTATTAAATCTCCACATTAACCCTCCTGCCCTTTGCATGTGAAAATACAAGGACCAACACACAACCCAGAAAGGATAATTTGACTGGTTCAAAATGCTGGCTTTCAAATTGGAGGATATGGTTATTTTTTGGCTGCTTTGGGACAAAAAGGTTAGGTTTTGAAGTGTTTGTGGGCTGTAGCTTTGCGAAGAAGAAGGTTAACTTAGACAAAGTGTAAAAAATGCTTTCCCCCCAAATCTGTAAAAATAAAAAGAAAATACAACTTTGTTCTCAGTGGGTCATAATACCTAGAGGCAAAAAAACTTAGACAAGATGTTAAACAAAGGTCATTTGTTGGTTTAAGATTCAAAGTCACTGTACTTTTCTTTCTTCTGAAACCTACACTAAACTGTAAAAGACTTGGTTGTAGCAAGAATGTTTTATAAGTTTGAACTTGGAAAATTAACTCTAATTCCAAAATATTCATTGATAGTATTCTTTACAATACAAATCAGCACCAAAGAGCTATTTCTCTGCTGCTGTGGAATGCAGTTTAAAGGACAAACTGTTATACACGTGTACTCATGTTAAAACACTGGTTATTATTAATACCAAATGTCTGACTTTTCAAAATAATTTTTAATAATAAAAATTATTATTGAAAGTTATTATATGTCAAGTACTATGCTAAATAATTTTCAAATATGCCAAATTTAATATTCATAACTGGTTCCTGAGATGAATGTTTGTGTTGACAGTTAAAGTACCTTATGACCCTAGAATTGACTGTCAATCAATATGGGATGGAAGATGGTAAATACTCCCCCTTTTCCACCTTTCTATGCAACACAGTATTTCGACACAATATTTAAGAAGGTTTTTAGAAGGAAAGAGTTCTGTTTTTGGCCATGGGAACATTATAATAACATTACCAATATTAATTGTCTACCATTTCTTCTCTGACTTCCCTAATTCCTCCTGGTACTACCTGGAATAACCTTCCAAATAAACCACTTGACTTAGAGTTTGCTTTTAATAGAGTTAAACTAGGACATTGCTACTGTCAGGGGCCCTAGAAAACAGAATCTTGGCATGGGATTCAGGGATGTCATCAGATAGTAATAAGAATTCCATTACTGGTGGTTATTGGTCAGTTTCCCATTGCCTGGAAAACATGGAAAAGCCTCATATGGAGTAGATTCTATTTTTATGTGTATAGCTGCAAAACAAACTGGCTTCAAAGTCAGGTTCAAGATCCAAATGTAACATTTGAGATCAATTTCACAGCCCAGTTAATGTTCCTCTCTAAATTCAGGACCCTTATAGGGAAAGAATGAGATCCTAAGAGTTGGAATGGGAAAATTTCATTAGTTATATTAAGAAATATAAATCCACAGATTTGCCTGAAATTTCTTGGTCAGAAAAATCAAGCCCCTCTCTCTTGAGGAAGAATTACCTGGGAATCATATATGATTCTCAACTGAGGAGTATTATTAGATACCTATTTCTTCTCTTTGTAGTCTTCACCCACTGTCTCTTTTGCTTCTAGTCCAGTAACTACCAGGTTTAAAAAAATTTATGAAAATAAATATGTTTGTTATCGATTAAAATCTTCATTAAAAAATAAAGTTTTATAACCTATTATATTCCTGTAGGAACCAGGAGCATAAGAATAGCAGTAGATATTAAGAACATAAACATATTGTGCAGGGGGGTGAGGAAAGTGCAGAAAACAGAATAGTAGAATATAATGCTGAATGATGGAGAGTTTAATTACATGGGATAGTTCCTCCATGGCATAAGTTCTGTCCTCTAAGCAAGGATTTTGGGAACTAACAGTGTACTGCTGGGATGATTCCTTGAAGTTTAGAAATAATGATGACCTACAGTAAATGAACGAGAGATGCCAGAATTACTTTGACAGTGTGTAAAAGTGAATATCAAAAGAGGTCAGAGAGATGATCATAA
Source organism: Lemur catta (assembly GCF_020740605.2). Classification (NCBI taxonomy): domain Eukaryota; kingdom Metazoa; phylum Chordata; class Mammalia; order Primates; family Lemuridae; genus Lemur; species Lemur catta. The sequence goes on along the minus strand of NC_059139.1, from coordinate 16,462,549 downwards.
AAGAAGAAATTATTATGGAAAATAAGAATCTTATTAGTTTACTATTTCTTAACATTCCCTTCACCAAAGCAATAAGGTTTCCATGTGTGATGAGGGCACACTATTGCTGACTAGCTCTGTGCTAGCTCCCCACCATAGTCTTGGGTTAATGGTAGGAGATGCTCTCTACAAATCAATATTTCTAGGGTCAATAGAGATAAAAGGATTATAGAAATCTAGAACAGAAGGACCAGGTGCAAAAGACATCGAGGTCATAGTGGCAACCAGGGAGCCTTATTCTGCAAGGATCGTGGTCATGGCTAAAAAAATAAAGGTATTCTTAGTGTGACCAAGACAGCCAGTCGATAAGAGCATTGCTTACATATATGATTTTAAAAAATGAATAACATAGGTACAAAATATCTCATGACAACAACTGCAATTGTAAATCCCAAACTCTCACCCACTTTCCAGAACTGAGGTTTTTCTCAGACCCAAAATTCATTATTAAAGGGAATCTTGGTATCCTAGAAGAAAGTTGCTGAAATGCTGCAGAAATGTTTGCAGTATTAATTCCTTGAATTCTTCCAATAAAGGATCTACAGAGATTTAAAATAACTATAAACTGAGGAATGATGGGAATTCCCACATCTTTCAAGGACTCTAGGGACATAATCTGAGCTCACACTTATACGAGGTAATCCATACCACTGTCACGCCATGCCCGCAGCAGAGTGGGGTATGTGGAGAAGACATAACGAATTCTATTTCAAGCCCATCCTGTAGTGGATCCAAAGAATATACAGACAAACTTTGATTTCATTACTTTGGTTCTTGAATGCATAATTATGATGAATATTATCAGAACCTGGAAGAGTCTTCATATTTCTTTCCTGATACCTGTAGTAAGAGAGTGACAGAAAGGCAAAGTGGAAGCCCTTGAAACTGCTCTCTGTGCCAATATAGTCAATTAGAAACAATATTTTATTCCTGTAGGTGATGGCAGAGAACAATTCAACACAAATATTTTAAAGATGCATGGATGGTTATTTGCTTCATATCTTTCATTTATTTATCAGAATGCTAGGCAAAAAAGGAGGATCTTAACAAATAAAAAGTATTGTTTTAAACTAAATTTGTAGCTAACATCACAAGTGTTATTTATATTAACTGGAATTTCAACAGAAACAATTCAATCCAGACATGACACACTCAATGGATCTTAAGGGGCATATATGGAGTCTCTTTTAAGTTTTTTGCAATCCTTTATAGAATAGTCACATTGCAGACTCCTAAGATATTGGAGAAAGTCTTAGATTTCTGTAGCAAAGAACTAGGCATGTTTGGGAATCAACTCCTAATATGTAACTAACCTTTCATAGGGACTGAACTCTGAATCATGGGAGATTAAATTATTATGTGATCAGAATTGTCCCTTGTGATCTATTATTAGATCCATCAGGTTATATAATAAAAGAGGCTCCATTTGAACATATTCTTTGTATGCCCTCATATAATAACTGTAGTAAATATTTAAGAAAAATCTGAAGATGTATTTTATCAACTACTGGGATAATATTGGATATAGATAATTTACCCGTTGGCTATAAGACTACGTGGCATATAAAGGAACATCAATAAATTACTGACTCAATAAATATCACCATTCCTGTTTATTAGCAAATAAAAATAAAACAAAATAAAATACTACATTTATTTTTTCAAATAAATATTGCTATTTATTTCCAAAGGAATCTGGCCATTTCAAATACTGCCAAGAAAATTCCTAATCTTTTCTTTCATGTTTTAGAAATGCTAAGGTTTAAGTATTCTTCCTTTCCTCCAAGATCAAAACAATTTTTACATTTAATTGAAATTGCATTACACTTATAGTTCCAGAATCTTTGATGTACAGCATCTATAATTTAATCAGGCTATATAATATAGTGCATTTATTAATGCTATATTTCTTTCATCTGCATTTCAGTTACATATTTTTTATGATGTTAATTTCTGGGCTACAGAATCTAAGAACTGAGCCATGCAGTTATTGTGGACCAGGAATTGCCTTTTTAATTTCAGTTTGTTTATTTTTCATTGTCTTATAATCCTCCAGAAGATACTTCATTTGCATGGAAAGCTATTGGCATATACTCTTTTAAATATGGTCTATTGTGTGAAAAAAAGACTTATGTTCAATCTGATACCAAGGTGACACCATCAAATTTTGTGTTGTTATATGGAAAAGTAATTGGAAGTTGAAAGGGCAGAATGGTTATGTAAAAATATAGTAAATATTTTTTTATTTTGAAATAATTTAAGGTGTAATGAAATTGCAAAGTTTGTGTATAGAGTTCCTATATACCTCTCATCTAATTTCTTCATTGTAATATCTCACCTTTTCCTGGTACATTTTTCTAAGAAACCAAGTTTGGTTTTCTAAAAACCCAAAGTTTGTATAGTATTATTAACTAAAATTCATATTTTATTCAGACTTTACTAACCATACCACTAAGATATTTGTTCTCTTCCAATATCCAATCTAGATTATCACATTCTTTTTAGTTGCCACGTATACTTAGGCTCCACTTGGCTGTGATATTGCTCACACTACTTATTTTTGGTGATTTTGATAGTTTTGAGACATATTTGATGAGGTATTTTGTACAATGTCCCTTGATTTAAATCAGTTTGATGTTTTCCTATTCAGACTGAGGTTATGGTTCAGGAGAATCATGCTAGAGATGTGCCATTGTATCATTAGTACATAATATCAAAGAGTAGATGCTATCATCCTGACTCACCACCAGGGATGTTAACCTTGGCAACCTGGACAAAGGAGTATTCTTCAAGTTTTTCCCTTTTTCTACACTGTCTTCTTTGGAATCAAGTCATTAAGTCCAGCCAGCACTCAGGAGAGGAAGTGGAATTAAGATCTACTTCCTGGAAAGTAGGTTATCTACATAAATTATTTGCACTTATTCTACAAGGAAGATGTGTCTTTTTCACTTATCTATTTAACAATTCATTTATATCTGTACAAAGTCATGTAAATTTACATTATACTATGGGTTTTAGCCCCATACTATATTAGTTAATTTTTTGCATGATTTTTTTTCAGTTTGACCACTAGGTATCAACTTGAAAAACTTTCAGAGCCAAGAAGAATCTAAAAAATATGGTGTCAGAATACTAATTATTTGATAGTGAAGTTACATATCCCATCTTTTTGTTTTTGGAGTATATCTTTACTTTCTGGCACTACAAGATGCTCCAGATTCATTTTTTTTTTTCTTTTTCTTGCCTGAGAATTAGCCATGTCTCTACGGATTCCTGGTTTTCTTTATTTGAGAATGATATTTAGAAACCAAGATATGGGTGCTTGGTGTGCTCATTTTACTGATACGTCAGGGCTTCATAGCCTTCTCAGTGGAGATAATTGGGGAATACATGTATGAATACTAACTTATGTATTCATCCATATTTATAATTATCTCCAGTTTTTTTGTGATTATGAATAAAGAAAGCTTCTATAAACATGAAGATTTTTTGTGAAAATAAGTTTTAGTTAACTTGATTAAATAACAAGGAGCATGATTATGTAGTTGTGTAGTAAATCTTCTGAACTTTATAATAAACTGCCAAACAGTCTTCCAAGGTACCTATTTGAATTTTCATTTCCACTAGTAATGTGTAAGAGTTCTTGTTGCTCCCCATCTTTGCCTGCATTTCATATTGTCAATATTTTTTATTGTAGTCATGCAAATGATGTGTAATGCTATCTCATTGTTCAAATTTACATCTCCTTAATGACAAATGATGTGAGAATTGTTTCATATGCATATTTGCCATCTATCATTTTTCCTGAAGTACTTGTACATATGATTTGTTCATTTTTGTATTGAGTGGTTTATTTTCTTAATGTTGACTTCCAAGCGTTCTTTATGTATTCAGGAAATAAGTCCTTAATCAAATATATTATAAATATTTTTGTTCCACTTAGGGCTTATACATTACTTATCTTAAGAGAATCTGTAAAAAAGTACCATTTATTATTTTTAATAGATTGTACTTTTGATGTTATATCTAAAAATCTCATCACCAAATCCAAGGTCAAAACAATTTTTCTAACCTTTACTTTGACAACTTTTAAATTTAATATTTAGACACATGATCTATATATTATGAATTCATTTTTGTGTAAGTTGTAAGGGCCATAAAATTGGTTTAGGTTGGGCCCAGATGTAGCCCTCAGAGGTGCCTAACAGAATCTATCTCTGGAAAAAGTCACTTTTAGCTTAGCACTAAAATTATTTCTGAAGAATTGTTTTTTAGTAATTGCATTATCAATCTATAATTAATAACAATCATTCAAGAAAACAAAGTACCATGAGTAAAAACAGGAATAAAAGATGATATTTCTTGGGATTAAATTTTGAAAATGCCGTCTTGAAACTGTAACCACAGAATAGGATTCACTAAAAACCAAAACCAAAACTTAGAAGATTAAAATAAAACCTACAAATGAAAAATAAAATAACCATATTTAAATAAAATGGTTGTAACAGCCAATTAAACTCAACTAAATAGAGAACTTAAAAGTTGTCAGAATTCAGTGAGAAAGAAAACAAAATTATAAAATATAGAAATTTTGAGTTTTAGAGTGTAAACCAAAATGTTTAGCACATGAATCTATATATTGCCTATATATTAGGCAATATTAGAAAGACAATGCCTGAAAATTTTCCAGAATTAATAAAAAAAAATACTAACTTGTAATTTTAAGAAGCCCAGCAAATACAATGCAGAATAAATATAATTATATTAACTACTAAGAACATTATGGGAAAATTCCAGTATAAAATAGATAATGATATAGAAAATTGGGGAGGAAAGATGGGTTGCTTTTTGTAATATGAAGAAATAAACTCACTTGAATCTTTTCTATAGCAACAATAGCAAACAGGAATTACCATGATTTTATTTACAATGTGCTGAAAGAAAGTAATGGCCTATCTAGAAAATTATTTGTTATGGATACTTTAAAAATTAGAGAAAATTTAAAAATCTAACATAGGGTGAAACTAATCAACCAAAAACAAATCAAATAGAGAATTCAAGAAAGAGAAAGCTGTGACAAAATAATCTAGTGAACATAAATTTTGTTTTACTATAAATAATATTAGGTTAAAATAAAATTTTTGGCAATTGTAGCTATAATACAGAGGTTAAAACCCACATTCTGCTGTCACCTAATAATCCCAGGTTATTTCCCTCATTATTCTATAGTTTTAATTTTGTCATGGTCTTCCTTTCTTCTTTTACTTTCTTAACTATTGTTTTTTACTTGACAGCCATATGAATTGATAACCTATGCAAGATCACATCTTATCTGCCTGGTATTAGTTAGTAATATACTTGCTATTTTCATGTAAAAAACATAAATATGTGTAAGAAGATAGTCTTTGGCATCTAATTTGAATAAAAATTATACATTTTTTAAAAAGCCAATATTGGATTAAAGGTCTGCATGTGTTCATGTTTGGAAAGACTTTTTATGATTCTGTCAGATGATGTCTCTCTTGGACATCTAGTTCCACAAATTATTCTACAGTGTGAATTCTGTACATGAGTGGATTAGTAAAATGTGGTATATGTATACCATAGAATACCACTCAGCTACAAAAAACAGTGGTGATCTAGCACCTCTTATATTATCCTAGATAGAGCTTGAGCCCATCCTTAGAAGTGAGGTATCACAAGAACAGAAAAACATGCACCGCATGTACTCGCCATCAAATTGGTACTAATTGATCAACACTAAGGTGCTCACATGGTAGTAATGTTCACTGGATGCTGGTCAGGTGGGGAGGTTTGGGGAGTAAACTCACAACTAATGGAGGCAGAGGGCACTAAATGGGGAAGGACACACTTGTAGCCGTAGCTTGGGCGAGGCAAAGCCATTACATGTAACAAAAATGTTTGTACCCCCATAATATCCTGAAATTAAAAAAAAATGATGAAAAGACAGATATGCACACTTGCTAATGTCCTTTGGCTCTGTATTTCATCCCAATTCCCTGCCACCAACTCTCTAACCAATCCATATCTTGCCTCCTCCCTGTGACAATCTACTCACTACTGTTTAAAGTCATTATTTTTACATTATGAATAACAGCAACAAATAATCTTTCACTGTTACCAAAATGATTGATAATTACTGATAAGTTTTGAGTTGGAAACTACAGCAAACAACCCTGATTCAAGTTATAAAGATGATAAAATTAATTTAAGTGCTTCCCCCTCTATCCCTCCCTCCTCCAGAGTTATTTCAGCTTCGTTGCTAGATCAGCAGCTTGGTTAATGTCATCACATAAGGCAAAGAATAGGCACATGGACATTATTGCTTGCTATACCACCTGAAGCTGAGGCATATAGGAGTCCAGCATATTGAGAAACATATTTCAGGGCTTCTTCCAGCCCAGACATTAATCCTTTCCTCCCAATTCTGCCTGCCTGGGAGCAATTGCCCTTTTAAATCCGGAGGGGACTTGGGTGGCATAAGATAAATTAGATTCTCGGTTTGGTTTATTTGGCTTCTTTTTTCCTCTTGTCAGTATTCTGCTTAAGCTGTTTCCTATTGTATACCCTTTTTCCCTCCTCCTCAAAGGGCCGATCCCAGGAGGCAGAAAAGAGCAGGCTTTGTTGTAGCTAATTAGAGAGAGTAGGTTCCTCAGCAACTTGCTGCCAGCATCACAGTAATTCTCAAAGATCTTTGTATTTAACAAGCATTTACCAAATACTTTTATTGTGTGCAGGACTCTATACTAAGTTCACTCTTTTCTTTTCTTCTCAAGAATATGTCCAACAACTTAAAGAGCTTATATGTCATTTAATCTCACTGACTCTTATTCACAAATCCTAGAAAACTATATAATGGGCAAGTTAAGGACTGATATATGATATTTAATATAGGAACTAATTTCTTTTTTGTTTTTTTACTTATAGGATATACGTATATATAATATATAAAGTATATATATACAGAATATATACATACACATATATACATGCATACATGCACATACAGGATACAGACACATACATACACACATAAGAACATGCACACCCATACACACACGCACACACCCACTCACTGTGCCCCTTCTCAATGTCTTGACCTTTTGTTCTAATTTACAAAACAGACTTATTTCAATCATCAATTTAAAAACGTATTAGTGTTAAGTAATGATATAATTTTCAGGGTTTTTCTTTTATTTCTATATAAAAAAGAATGTTTCAATTATATTTTGGAAAGTTTTTTTCTTTTTATTTTATATGATAATAATACGGAAGTAATTGAAAGGAAAATAAATATCTAGGAATTGAAAGAAAGGGAAATAAATTTTATTTATTAGAGAACTTCTAAAATGTATCAGGCTATGAGACCAAACAGTTAAACATGCTGTTAGAGTTTAGGTTTACAGTAACCTACTTTTTTTACAGAAAAAAACTTTGTAAGAAAACTCAGGAAATTGTAAATTGGTCCTGGTCTGATTCCTGTGCACACGTGCACACACACGGGACACCTACAAAGTACGAAGGTACCGTAACTAATCTATATAAATAGTCATTGTACTCTGCTTTTGGCATGTGATTGTGGTCCAGTTTTAGAAAATAATTATTCTATTTTCTTGTACGTATTCATCTCATTACTTGGGAAGAGGGGTTGTTATTGGCTCAATTGTGTTTCTTCAGAATTCATATGTTGAAGTCCTAGCACCCAGAATGATGGAATGTGCCTGTGTTTGGAGACAGTGTCTTTCAAGAGGTAATCAAGTTAAAGTGAGGTTATAATGATGGGCCCTAATCTGATACAGCAGTTGTCCTTATAAGAAGAGCATTTTAGAACACAGACAATACAGAGGGGACCTTGAGAAGAAGTCAGCCATCTATAAACCAAGGAGCGAGTCTCCAGAATAAACAAACCCTCCTGACTCCTTAACCTTTTAGCCTCCATAATACTGAGAAAATAAATTGCTGTTGTTTAAGCAATACAATCTATGGTACTTTGTTGTAGATGACCTAGCAAATGAATACAGAAATGAAAGACATGTTTTTGTATTAATTTTTTCTCTCTCAGTCTTTTACTTATAAATCAAAATATCCATTTTTAGCCATTTCATAATGCCTACGGTTAAGGTAAACATGAACATTAACTTATATAGAAGAATAAGAGATATTTAAATATGACCACCAATGTGTTTCATGTAAGATTTAGAAGAAAATGTTGGCTTTGTTTTAGACTTTCTAACAATAATGATTTTTCTGTCTAATGATCATATTCTTATTTTTGAAAACAAAACTTTAATTCAATATTATTTGTAATAGCAAGTCAGAGAAGGAAAAGAAAACATCACAGTTGTATCAAAAATTAGTCTTAACAAAACAAGAAGATTATATATACAAACACTTAAGCATAATAATTTTGAAACATTTTTCTGTTCTTTCAGTAAATTCTTTTAGGACTGACTCTATTAGTGTCATAAAATTAGAACACTAATCACTTTTCAACATTGTCTTATATTATGTTTATCTTTTTCTTTTTTCACCTGGTCTACTCAAATTAAGTATTCCTAAAGAAAATAACCATATTTAAAACTAACATTTATATATTTAAAAACTAACATTTTACATTTACCTTCATGTTTTAATTAGTACATCAATAATTCTGAAGGAGTATAGTATAAGAAAAAATTCTGGCCCCTTACCAAGTTGACACATGAGAATTCACTTTGCAGCAATTGGTTTTGGTTTCTTAAGAAGTCCATTGAAGATGTGTCCATTTTTAAGCAATATTATACATCTTGTGCTCTCATATATTGTCTTTGAGCATTATCAACCTAATTTATTAACTTATTAATCTAGATTCCTTATGGAATTTTGCATAGCTCTTACCAATTTTCCAAAAGATATACCAATTTTGAACTTAGTATCAAAGTTTCTTGTTTAAATAATCTAAAGAAAGTATTTTCATATTTAATTTTCCCTAAACACATAAACATTTTGTTACTTAATGTATAAGTATCTTGTATTTGATTATGTATGTACAATAGCTATGCATTCAAGTTTTCTGGGAAAAAAACCTCAAATGCCTCAAATGCCTGTAAAGAATGGGCTAGTCATGTGTTCATTTAAGCAGGCCAGTCAGTAGCCATAAGAGAATGTGGGGGATTTTGGTGAACTGGAAATCGATCACTACATCTAAAGGTATTTAGAAACATTTCTGCTTGACACAATAGGTCAAGATAAAAGATGCTTGTAATACAAATATATTCCATTGGCAATACATTTACAGTTCATGCATAAATTAAGTATTCATGATTCTATTTTCAATATGCACAGCAATAAAATGTGAATTTGAAATGCAATATTATTGATTTTGTTTTCAATATGATCCTGTCTAAAAATAAATTGATGTAAAAAATCCAACCGTGATGCTTATGTATCAGTAAACTACGAAATTAAATTGAGAATATGTGCTACTATATAGATAGTGAAATACAAGATATCAAAGAATGGAATATTTACCTACTGTATTCTAGTAGAGATAGTTAAGCTTAAGAGCTTTTTGTATTTTGTTTCCTTTATTAGTCTCAGGGCCCAGGATGGTCAAGGGGGTCTCCCGTGGCAACGATTGCAGAGATCCACAGAGGGATAAGGACCACTGTGGTTCTCTCACTTACCCTCTCCTCTCTTTGGTCGGGTTCTCCAGATTCCCAGCCTATCTGGACCAAGCCGGCTGCCTTGCTTCCCTGTCCTTTCCTTCCTGAGGGGTTTCCTGTCACTTCTCTGTTGAATTCTGGGATTCTCTCTTAGATGATGTGTTTCAAGTGTGATTATTTACTGACTATTTTGGCTCTTTGTGTATGAGATGAGTGGCAAATGCCTCCAGTAAGCGCTCTTAAACTTGACAATTTCCTTATCTCTTATAACACTGGTCAATTCTTTGTATTACATACAAGTGTTGACTTTAATAAACTAGATTTAGAATCTAAATCATTATCTTATTGAATATGTATAATATTTCTTAACATTATTTTTCTGTCTATGTGGTAGACACCACCCAGCGGTATAAAATATTTGGCCTTCTGAGTTCATGTTTATAGTGGCTTGTCACTAAAAGTAACAATAGGCATTAACTTCTCTGGCTCACTAATCTGAGGATGCAGTTTTAATTTCATTCATTCCATTAGTAAAATGAAAAGAGATAACTGGTGTCTGCCTACAAAGAAAATGAAAGTTAACATTATGGGAAAATGCAAATAACAATATGCTTCTGAAATATAACTGGGGAAATCACAGAAAAGCTCAATCTTTCAAAGCTGTATATAAAAAACACACAAGGTTTTATTCTAAAGTAATCATATACAGGAAAAACTCAATATACATAACAATAGCAAAATTAATAAATTCCACATTTGTTTTTCCTATCAAATGATTGAATATCTTGGTTGAACTATTCCCCACCCCACCCCCAATTTCACCTTAAATGTCAGAGCAGATCTAGCTTAATTGTTCAACTTTTATGGACATAAATAATAACGAAATAATAACCATAGGAAAACAGGGCCACAGCAATTAAACCTACAAAAATTATGTACTAGATGAGATGATTCTTTGGCTAACATTGATGCCATTCTCAAATTGTATATATAGAAAGAAAATAAAATCTTCATAAAGATAAACCATGATATTTAAAAAGAATTTCCAGCATATTAGCTATAAAAAGTAAACTAGTAAAATGTTTTCACATGAGTTAGCACAATTAGGTCACTCCTTTTATATGTGACTATTTTTTTGGATTCTATTGTTAAGTTAAATACCAAAGGAGTGAGTAATTACAGATAGAAAGCATAATGCAGCACATGTTAAGGTATATGGCAGACATTTATGTAAATAGAAGCTCCTTTCTTCTAGTCTTAGGTAAATACATTATTCTGTTTTTCCCATGGTCATTTATTATTCACTTGGATATTTGTAAATTGACACTTCCTGTACAAATATAATGATAGGACTAATGAGATATACAATGAAATAACATCAACGATAGCTTTAAATTGTACAATAATTTAAATATTATTCTATTTTTCCACGATTCAACTCAATTATATAGTTATCCACATTTTTTTTCAGAAAGTGAAAATGAGGCATAGAGACATTTGGAAATGTCTGTGATGGCACACAGCTGAGTGATTCAAGTCCAGATTCTATCCCTTGAAATCTATGTACTTTCTAGCACCAGGCAAAGTTTCATTTGACAGTCATCATACCTCATCCTGCTATGATTCCGTCGTATCTCTCTGACGCATCCATTTTGATTACCGTGTATATCTTTCTTATTGTCCTTCCTTTAGCGGTACACCTGCAAATCTCTCCTAGGCCTTCCCTTTTTTTCATAATCCAACAGTAGTTTCTGTGGGATTTTCATCTACTTGTATGACTTTAGTTACTATTTTATGTGAAGATGGTTTTAACTTACATTTTAACTATATCTTCTTCTCAATATCTCTATCTATATTATAGTGATAGTTATGATATTGGTGAGATAGGAAGATAGGTAAATATAGATATATAGATACACAAACTATATATTACAGATATACATATATTTGTGTGTTTGTGTATATTTAGAGGTTTGTGTGTGTGTGTGTGTGTGTGTGTGTGTGTGTGTGTGTCTGTTCCATGAAACACAGGCAAATACACATTTCTCCTCTGGCATATGCTGACAACTTCCTGAAATCAGTTGTTGAAGAATGTCAACTCTTTATAACAATTAGTAGTCACATCACAGAAACAATAAAAAAGCTCATCATCTTTGAAAACTATCTGAGAGTGCAAGTTTTTAAAATTAATCTTTCTTGCTTGATTGCATTTAACTTCTACACCTTCCATTTTTAGTCATCATGAGACAGTTCACAGTAACTCTATTTACAAACTATGTAAAATCATAATATAAGAAGATGAGTCATGAAAATAAGTACATAATATTCAGAATGGTAATAACAGGCAAGTATTATGCAAAATGCAGCATGAGTTTTCAATCATCTGATTCTATATCAGGGCATCTTTTTTTTTTTTTTCATCTAATCAAGTCACCTGCAAACAGCAATTTGCTGAAACAAGGCATAAAAACGTCCTGAGTATTCACACACATAGAAAAATTCCTAACAGTACTTAGAATCAGGCTATGGGATAGTATCCTAAGGGACGTTTAGAGGAAACTTCGTTGCTTTAGTCATTTTAAAACTAGGCTGAGAAAATCTTGGGGGAATATAACTGAGGAAATAATGCTCTGTATTTCCTGAAGATGGATACACTAATTTAGTGGCCCTTTTTCATTTTGAAATTGTAAAATATTATGAAACTTTCAGCTCACATTTAAGGTCAGTTCCCATAGGTCTTGAATCTTATCTATAAACTATATTTGTAGATATTCTAAGGAAAGGAAACATTTTTATGCTGTTTTTGAAAATTCTATGAATACTCTATGTAATATCAGTTCATTTCATTGATTAAAAATACCTACATTTTCATTTTTTTCATCATGTTGGTATAATATCACAAATTGTGAAATAAAAGTATGGAATAAAGAGTCAATTCTGATATCACCTTGCCATACTTAGAGATTTAAGAAAAATACTTCAGTGTTTGTAACTGAAATAAACAGAATAAGTGATGTTGTATAATAGTATTTCTCCTAAATTAAGGAGAAAGTATTGCAGATGCAATTATTTATGTTTAAGTGATTAATAGCTAGAGGAAGAAGAATAAACAAAAATTTAAAATATACTAGCCCAATCTATTAATATAATAGGAATTCAATCCCTATTATAGATTTGGTTTCCATATTCCTTTTTTATTTAAGAACCATTTTTTAAGAACCATTCTTAAAGAGAAAAACAAAAATACACCTAAACCCAGGCACCATAAAATAATGTTTTCAATGTCTGTGATGGAATTTCTTCTAGTCTTAATTTTTTCTAAATAAAATGTCCACATACATATTATAAATATAAATATTATATAAATGCTTAAGATTCTTTACGATTAGATAAAAGGAATGAATTTTTATTATTTTTCCAGTCAAGTACAGTTTCTTTCAGTCTAGAAAACTACCAATTCTATGTATTATAATGTAAATGATAGAGATTTTAACATCAGCGAAACCAGACCAAAAACACTTACTGGCTAAGAAAATGTATTTATTAGCAGAATTCTGGGTTTTGGAAACAGAATCTGAGTCTTATTCAGAGAGGCAGTGCACTTTCTGCTACGTGATACTCTCTGTCTGTCTTACTCTTCTTGGCAAACAAAATAAAACAAGCTAGCTTTTATTCCCTAAAGAAGCTATTACTCTTTGAAATTTTTCTCAGATTTATTAGGTAGATTTAGGTTATATTTCCTTTTCTTGTCTTCCATTTTCTTTTAAGACATATAAAGTTAGATGCTATTAAAATGTAGGCTCTTTTGCATCGTCATGGAATTAAATGTACCCTCTCATGATTTTATGTTTTTCCTCTTTATATAAAAGGAAATCAAATCAAACTACTTTAAAATTTGCCACCTTCTAAAGATTATATAAGGACATGATATTCTAATTTATGTTTTAGAAAATATGCAAAGCTTTAGCACTTTTATTTGACTTAGAAATCACATTTGATATTCATTCCTTATGTCTTGAAGTCTCTTAAGCAGGCGAGTCAATTTTGAAAAGGAAATTTCATAATTGTGCATGTGGAAAACAGTTCTTTATAGGGATACATTAATTATCACTAGGAATCTGGTGGATGAGCATTACATATTAATTTATTCTGTGTCACAGGCACTACATCATCAGTTTCAGTCTAAAGGTGAAGTATAGCATGCTTGATCTGAAAATCACCAAATAATACAGGAAAGATGATAAAAATTAACAAGATCACAGAGTTATCCCTGAAAGTTTCCAGATAATCTTACCATATAAAGTGAGAGTCACAACTACTGTATCAATTTCATAGCATATAACATCTAAAATATTCTTCAAAAAGGTTGAGGAAACACTTTTGTTCAACATGAAATTGTAAGACTTTAGAGGTATTTTATCCTAGTCAATTTCCCCAGTCTTGATTAAGGGTTTATAAATTAGAATCCTATGTGTCTCAGGAATCTAAACTCAGAGGATGCAAAATCCAGGCATGACTTTGATAGAAGGAAGGGATTCTGCCTATAGGCTAACTGGAAAAATTGTAAACTTTTGGTGTATATAGACATTTTGTGGCCAATTATAGCTGATTTCGGTCATTTCTTTTCTCCAGTTGTATTTCCTTTACTTTAAGTACTTTTATAATACTGTAATCAAACCTCACTACCCAGGAGTCTTAAAACTCTGCCTCTAAGGTTATGTATTATGTTTGAAAAAGCCCCAGAGGTTTCTAGGAAAAACATTGGGTCTGGCCAGAGGAGAATTTTTAGGTTAACTGAAGTACATGACACAGAAAAGAGAGACAGTGGAAGTCTTCTCTAACAGAAAACAAAATTTATGTTTTACTCTTCCTTCTCATTCTGCTGGGAAAGTCCTTCAAGTATCTACATTTGCCAAAATGTATTTATATTACTGTAGGTTTCACCAGTTCTATAGCAGTTAAAAAGTAGCAGTGACAGTGAGTTTGTTTATATTTCATTTTTTTCTCATTCATACAATGTTTGCTGTAGATATTTATCTTAATCAATTTTAGGAAGTCCTTTTTCTGCTTCTAAATTGCTAAGAGTTACTTTTTCTTTTTATTAATATGTATACATGTATGTGTGTTGAAATTGTTTCTGAACTAGGAACAGAAGCAAAGTTTATCTTTTCTGCATATATTGAAATATCTTCCAAATTTTTAGTTAGCTCATTTATAACTCAAATTATACTAACAGATTACCTAATATTGAATTATTCTTTCTTTGGATAATTTTAAGCCTTATTTATGTAGCATTATAAATTTATATACTCTGGAATACTATTAGACTACTAATTTATTCCATTATACAAATCTATTTTCATAAGTGAAATTACATTTTAGTCTTTTTTAAATTTAAAATAATAAGTTAATTTTAGACCCACATGTAGTTATGTGGATAACAGAGATTGTATCCTTTACTGTTTCCCCCAGTAGTAACATCTTGCAAAAGTACAGTTTAATATCACAACCAGGATGTTGTCATTAATAGAAAATCAAGACACAAAACATTTTTATCAGCACAAAGATTCCTCATATTGCTCTATTACAACCACCTCCACTTCCCTCCAACTTCCAACCTCTCCTGAGCCCCTGGAAACCAATAATATGTTTTACATTTCTAAAACATTGTCATATCAAGATAAAAATAGAATCATACAGTAGGTAACATTTTGAGATTGGCTTTTTTCACTTAGCAACATTCTCTGGATATTGATCCAAGTTAATGTATATATCAATAGTTTTTCCTTATGGTTCAGTAGCATTCAATTATAAGAATGCACCATAGTTTGTTTAACTCTTTATCTACTGAAGTATATCTGGTTTCTAGTTTTAGGCTATTATCAATAAAGCTGCTGTAAACATTTGTGTACAAATTTTTGTGTGAATTTATATTTTCATTGTTTTGAGAGAAATAACTGGGAGTTCAATTACTGGTTCATATGTTAGTTGCAGGTTTAGTTTTTTGGCTGACCATTTTACATTTTCACTCACACTCTGATTACCTGTTTTTGTTTGTTTGTTTGTTTGTTTGTTGTTTTACATCTTTTCCACCATTTAGTGTTGAACCTTTTCTTATTTAGACATTCTGATAGATGTGTAGGGAGATGATTGTCTATGGTTTTATTAATAATTTATATTCCCCTAATGTCAATAATGTTGAACATCTTTTCATAGACTTATTTGTCATCTATATCCTCTTTGATGAAATGTCTCTTTATATATTTTGCCAATTAAGTAATAGAAACTTTATTGGTGTGCAATCAAATTTCTTTACATATTCTAGATACTAATAATTTCTTAGATATGTGATTTTCAAATATGTTCTCCCAGTCTGTAGCTTGTCACTTCAACCTCTTAAAAGGGTCTTTTGCCCCAATAAAGATTATTTTAATTAAAAAAAACATTTTTGATGAAGTGAAATTCATAATTTTTTTCATATGTTGTGCCGTCGTGGTCAAATCTAACAATTCATTGCCTACTCTTAATCCTAAATCTGCAAGATTTTTTCTTGTTTTATTTTTTATAATAAATATTTTAAGTTATAAGTTTTACTTTGAAATCTATGATACATTTTCAAGTAGTTTTTGTATAAGTTGTGAAACATGTCTGTGTGCATTTCTGGGTTTTCTATTCTGTTTCATTGTTCTATGTGAGCAAGCCTCATCGATACCACACAATTTGAACATTCTATCTATAAAATGAGTCTTAAAATCAGGTAGACTGATTCCTCTCACTTTATTCTTCTTTACCAAAGTTGGTGTTGTATTTTTTCTATTCTTGATCCTTTGTTGTTCTATATAATTTTAAAAGTCTTATCTATAATTACAAAAATTTTTGAGAGGATTTTGATAGGAATTTCATTAAACTCGTATATTAATTGGGGAGAATTGACTCCTTTAATATTTTGAATTTTCCAATATATGAACACTGTCTCTACATTTATGTATCTTTCACTTCTTTCATCAATGTTTTGTTTTTCAGCATAGACATCCTGTATACATTTTGTTAGATTATATGTAAGTATGCATCTTTTAAACAATTAAAAATTGTGTTTTTTAAAAAAATTTGGTGTCAACATTTTCATTTTTATATATGCAAATATAATTGATTATTGTGTATTTATTATGTATCCTGCAAATTTGCTAACCCAGTTATTAGCTATAGGAATTAGAAATATGACATTTGTAGATTTCTTGGGATTTTCTATGTAGACATTCATGTAATCTGCAAATAAGTACAATTTGCAGGCAGAAAATAGTTAAATTTTACTTTTTGATCCAGAAAAATTTTATGTCCTTTTTTGCCTGATATCCTTAACTAAAACACCCAGCATTATGTTAAGTAAGAATATTGATAGCTGACATCACTGCCTGTTTAGATTTAAGAAAGAAAGCATTTAGTTTCTCATTAAATGCAGTGTTAGCTTTTTTTTTTTGGTAAATGTTTTTGGTTTTCTTTCATCAGCAAGTGTTGAGTTTTATCAAATGTTTTTGTCTGCATTATTTGATATAATTATATGATTTTTATTCCTTAGCCTCTTAATATGGTGGAATAAATTGATTGATTTTTAAAATATTAATCATCCTTATATCCCTGGAATAGACTCTACTTGGCAGTGCATAGTGTTCTTATATATTATTGAATTCCATTTGTTATTCCATTTTGATAAAAATTGTGTGTGTATATTCATGAAAAATATTGGTTTATACGTTTCTTCTTTTACTCTGAGTGATTTTGTGTTAGAGTACTAGCTTCATATAATGAATAGAGAAAATTTTCCTCCTATTCTGTTTTATGGTAGAGATTATGTAGACTTGATATTAAGTCTTTTTAAAATATTTGCCGTTACCACAATGCCCCACATTCAGATAAGCTCCATTCTTAGTTTAATGCTCTGCCTGTCACCTTCTTGAAATTATTAATGAATTTGGAACAAAAGTCCCTGGATAGTCATTTTTGTACTGGCCCCTAGAAATTTGTAGCCAATCCTGCTTACAATGGATAAACATGATTACTCCTGAAAAAAATGATTGAATTTTAAATTAATATATGAAAGACATCCAAAAAGAAAATGGATAACTCATTTCTTAATTGGCATTGATTTACAGAGAATGACACATTTGATAAATATTTTGAGGTGTTTATTAACTTTACATTTGTTGTATGCCCATAAAACTATAACAGTACTCTTCTGTCTTCCTTTATTGTTTTTAATAAAACTATAACATCATTGATGCTAGATATTTTGATTTGCATATTTAATTATGCATGGATCAGACAATAAATACTGAGAAGAAATTGTAGATTGAGTCCACATTAATGTATGCATTTTCTCATTATAATAAAATTTAATTATAAGTTTGAATTATTGATTTCTTGCTTGGGTAAACTAATTCCTCCATTACCAGTAGCAATGCAAACATGTCATAATTAGAGGATAGAACTAGGTAATGGAGATGTGTCTCATCAAATGAATAGACCACTTAGTATGATGGATCTTAAATGAGGACATAGAAAATGATATCAGTTATAACAATAGATTTCTTAATTTGCTTAAATTCCTACTTATAAAGTTTATGAATGCTCTAGGTTATGTTATTTTAACATTTTTTATTTATTTAGATGACTAAAACAAAAATAAACTCATTAATGCAATACTAACATTAATTTTAAAACAGAAGTCTCATATGTTTACTTTAAAATTATTTAATATTGGTTCATTTATATTATATATGCTACTTATAAGAGCTTTAATGACTAAAGAAGAGGTATATTGTGTTAATTAATAATTTGCATTTAGGCAGTTGATCTTTAATCAACTCAGTTTAAAGAATCCTTTAAAATGTTTCTCATTTTTGCAAACTGTCTCAATATTACAAGGAAGCATTATTTGAAAATGTTTAGAATTGAGTTTCAATATGAGGATAAAATCTCTTTACTTTTTCCAAGTATATGTCCCTTTGACAAATTTTAGCATACAAGGAGACAGTCTCTCCCCATGCCATACTTTTAGATTTCATCTAAATAAATCTAAACTTGTGGCCCACAAGTACATGAAAGGTTGCTAAACATTAGTAATCACCAGGGGAATACAAATCAAAACCACCATGAGAGATCACCTCACAAATGTTAAGATGGTTATTAACAGATAACCAAAAGATACCAAGTTTTGGAGGGAATGTGGATAAAAGAGAATTCTTGTACACTTTTGATGAAAGTGAAAATTGACACAGTCACTATGGAAAACATCATGAAGACTCCTAAAATAATTAAACATGGAAAAACCATATGATCCACTTATCATCCAGGTGGATTTGCACCCAAAAGAATTGACATTAAAATCTTGAAAAGATATTTGCATTCTCATGTTCATTTGCAGCATTACTTACAATATCCAAAACATGGAAAAAAATTAATGCGCTTTAAAAGAAAAAAAAAGATAAATGGATAAAGAAAACTGTTGTATACCTACAATGAAATATTATTCATCCTTAGAAAAGGAAATTTTGCCATTTTCTACTGCATGGATGAATTTGGAAGATCATATGTAAGTGAAATAAGCCAGACACAAAAGAACAAATACTACATAATCCTATCTATGTGAGGAATCTCAAATAATCAAACTCAAGGAAGCAGTGAGTATAATGATGGTTACCAGGAGCTGGGAGGAGGGTGAATCAGGAAGGTGTTGTGAAAGAGCACAGACTTTCAGTTATAGCAAGATAATAAGTCATGGAGATTATACAGAATACTGCATATAGTTAATTATACAGTATTGTATACTTAAAAATAAAGACATCAGATTTTTTTTTTTTTTTTGAGACAGAGTCTTGCTTTGTTGCCCGGGCTAGAGTGAGTGCCGTGGCCTCAGTCTAGCTCACAGCAACCTCAAACTCCTGGGCTTCAGCGATCCTACTGCCTCAGCCTCCCCAGTAGCTGAGACTATAGACATGTGCCACCATGCCTGGCTAATTTTTTCTATATATATTTTAGTTGTCCAGATAATTTCTTTCTATTTTTTTAGTAGAGACGGCGTCTCGCTCTTGCTCAGGCTGGTCACGAACTCTTGACCTTGAGCGATCCACCCGCCTTGGCCTCCCAGAGTGCTAGGATTACAGGCATGAGCCACCGCACCCGGCCAAGACACCAGATTTTTTAAAAAAATGTTCTTATCAAAAGAAAGAGAGACAGAAGAAACTTTTTGAGATGATGGTTATGATTATGCTATTGTTTATAGTGATGATTTCACAGGTGTATACTTATCTTTAAACTGGGAGGCAAGGGCAATATACATAACCTAAACTTTTGTACCCCCACAATATGCTGAAATAAGAATAAAAAAAATAAAGAAAGCTCAAACATCAAAACAAAAAAAATACTGCAGTGGTAATACACGTCATTTATCCATTTGTCAAAACCTGTAGAAGTATAGAACACAAAGAGTGAAACCTAATATAAACTATGGGTTTTAGTTAATAACAATGTATCATCAGTTGTAACGAATACAACAATGTATCATCAGTTGCAACAAATATAACAATGTGTCATCAGTTGCAACAAGTATAACAATGTATCATCAGTTGCAACAAATATAGCAATGTGTCATCAGTTGCAACAAGTATAACAATGTATCATCAGTTGCAACAAGTATAACAATGTATCATCAGTTGCAACAAATATAACAATGTGTCATCAGTTGCAACAAGTATAACAATGTATCATCAGTTGCAACAAATATAGCAATGTGTCATCAGTTGCAACAAGTATAACAATGTATCATCAGTTGCAACAAATATAACAATGTATCATCAGTTGCAACAAATATAACAATGTGTCATCAGTTGTAACAAATATAACAATGTATCATCAGTTGTAACAAATATACCGCACTGATACAAGAAAAAAAGGTATATATTAAATAACAGTTTTTTTGTATATCAAAATAAAAAAAAAACAGTAATGAAAACAAAAAGTCATGATGTGAGTAAAAAAATGGGAAAGAAAACTCTGTGATTGTTTTAGGAGAACATAGTTTTGAGGAAAATTAAAATCTATTAACAGCTTCATACCTTATGAAGGTAAAATTGTTTTTGTTAATTTGAAAAAAGTGTCAGTGGCTTATTACA
The DNA here is from genome assembly GCF_020740605.2 of Lemur catta. Taxonomy (NCBI): domain Eukaryota; kingdom Metazoa; phylum Chordata; class Mammalia; order Primates; family Lemuridae; genus Lemur; species Lemur catta. The sequence goes on along the minus strand of NC_059139.1, from coordinate 16,441,677 downwards.
AAGGAGAAATTCAGTGGAGAAGAATCACTAAATAGGTTTATTTTTCCTACTTCTCAAAGATCACTTGAGAAGTGATATACAGCTTTCTTTATCTCTGCCAGCTAATAGAATAGTCACTTTATGTTTTCAGGGATTAGAGAGTTCAATCCAAACTAAATAAAAAATTTGATCCTATATTTTCTTGAAAGCTACTACATTCCCACTCAAACACAAATCTTTCCTAAGGTTACTGACCTCCACTGGGCTGCAAATCTTTCTTTGCTCACATTCTTTATCTCTTCCATGACCCACTGAAATTTTGCTCTTGATGGCTTGTGAAAAGGCATGAGAAAAAAGAAAAGGACAACATCTCAATTAATAGTCATGTGGAAATTATTTTAAAAATAGCATTTATTAAACTGTGACTACACCAGAGCTTATATTTTTCTCAGTTTATGACAAACAAGAAAACTTATTAAAGGTATTACAATCAGGATCAATGATTGTGAGAATTTCATGTATTCCACTTTATCAGGTAAAAAAAAAAAAAAGACACTAAAGTTCTTGTCATAAAGGGGCTGAGAAAAAATTCAACTGGCAATTGTTTAATAAAATTTTGCTGCATGGACTTTTCTTATCATTTCCACTGGCTTATCATTTCCATTTGAAAAGTGCATATTTGAGATTATTTTTGTCAGAATCACATGAAATGTGAAAACGTGCACATATAAGAAATTTATCATATTATTTCACTGAGAAATAATTTTAAATGTAGTTTAGCTGTTGGGTTACAGGAGATTAGGGAGCTAGAACATGGACCTTTTTAAAATTTCTTGCTTAACAGATATGGTTAGTTTACTAAAATATGAATTTAGAACTCATATCACTTAAATATCATATGTGATTTTTTTTCCCCCAAATCATTGAAGGAGTTCATGGTTGATTTTGATTTACATATCTTTTTGAATTTATGCCAACAATGGTAAATTATTATTTACTATTTTAAATTAAAGGTAAATTCAATAAAGAAGTATACCCAGTTTTAGGTTCTTATGGATATTATAGTCACATAGTAATATCCATATTTTACCTTCATTCAGTACAGAATTTGTCAAGTAATTCTATTATTTACATGAATGCAAGGTTGGACATCTTGCTTTTGAGAGCTGATTTCTACTACTGTGCTTGGGGTTCAGATACTTTAATGGTTTGAATATTGTGTATGTATAGCCCATTCTCAAATGACAATTTTAGTAGTAAAATTTAATTTTTCCCCTAATTCTGCTGAAACTAGGTCTCTAGAGGAATCTTTTCCAGAAATAACTATCACATGACTTGATTATTAGATAACCTTTTTTTGGTTATATTTGACCAATTCTCTTTTAACCCATTGATGCCAGGCATCCCACTTCTTTTTCACCTTAAACTGATGTTCATCTGACCCAGGAAGTCCACCCCAAACAAAAAAAGGTCAGTACCTCGTTATAATAATCAGTTGGTGGGAAAAGAAAAATATCATAAAATCTTCATGTTTTAAGCCCCTAATTGCCCTTTATTTCTTCAGACATAGCATAATTCTTACCTTTATGACTGTTTATCATTTCCCTTTTTTTCCTCAGTATTAATTGATTCATCTTTTTAAGCTATTATTCAGTGTCTGTTTTAAAAATTCACATTTATCTGTGTGAAAATTATTTTTAAAGCCATGAAATCAATTTAACTGGATTCAAAAAATAGTGTGTGTATTTTCTTACTTAATTGTTATATTCCCAGGAATCTGTCCATATATCTGCAAGCAATGTTTCCCGTTTCTAGATATTTTAATTCAAGCAAATCTCAGAAAAGAATTCAACTAAGATATAAAACTTACTGTACATCTCTTAAGCACCAGGAACTATTTTACGTAAGTTTTATAAGGCATCTAGTTAAACCTCATAGCAACCATCTAGAGAGATACGATATTCATAGAAAATTGAAAAACATAGATATTCAGTAACTTTCCTTAAGCCCAGGAATTTTCTACTGGAACATTTATTTCATCAGGGATAACAATAAAATTATTTTATATAATTAACCATAAATTCTGAATGATATTTTACAGATCACAAAAAGAAAGACCTATACCAGACCATCATTTACACCTGGGAGGAAAATGCCTCATTGGAATAATGTTTGAGATGGTTGCAGAAAATTTGTTTCTTCACCATCCTAACACTGCAATGAACAGCCCCCCGAAGACTTATTACCAATGGCAGAAATGTCTACACATTTATCTGACATTTACTTTCAGATCAAAAGCCCATCTGGATATTTCTAAATGATGTACTGAGAGAGACTATAGTCAGATCCGTTTAACAGAGAGCTGGGATTAGTGTCATTTGCAATTGTTTTTTCATTATATTTAGAAGCAACCTAAATAAAAAAATAAATAAAAATAAAAACACTTGTATTTTCAACTGCATGATGAAAGAAAAGGAAAGAGGGAGGAGGCAGTGAATTTTCATGAGGCAAAGGCTTTTTTATTCTCCAGTGAAAGCCTAATGAGAGAACTGCTTTCTTTGCAGTACAGTGAACTGAAGGTCATCATCAATTCTGTTTACTCCTGTTGCAAGTGACTCCAGTGCTTGTAAATAATTCATGATACTATGTTATAAATAACATTTTATGTAAAAGAAAAGCATGCGTGGGTTTACTAAGTGTTTCTTTAATCTTTTGAAATACATCAACTAAAATAGCTTCCACCTTTGTATATAGCCTTAGCTTAGTCTCATAAGAATGCTTTGTAGATCTTTGCTATGAAAAACATGGCGTGCCTTACTGTTAAATTATAGAAGAACTTGTTGCATAAAGATAAAGAGGCATGAATTCCAGTTTATTATTTTTAAGATGTCTCAATGAGAAGCATTATAATCTGTATGGTATATTTATCTAAATAACTGTAATACTTTGAGGGGTTATAAAAATAGATTATAGACTAACTTTTACAAAATTAAAATTTAGGCAGAAGCAAATCCCTGCAGGTTCCCCAAAGCTTGTTTTTTTATCTTTTGAGACAACAAAAAAATTAAAAAAAATTTGCATTTTCCCTTTTATTCTTCAACTGAAATGAATTTTTTCAGGTGCTTTTAAAACTTATGGAGTAAAACATTTTGCCATAAAAATATCTACCTTTTATTATACAAATATAACTCCTTAATTCATAAATATTTATGGAAAATTTTATAAATGATTTCCAAATTTAAAAATAATTTGGAAAAACCCTTTTAAATACATCATGCAAGCATTTCACTAGTTTCTCTCATGTAAAGCAGTTAAAATAAATAAGGCTTATGATAGGTCAGATTTATCTGTGGGGAAAAAGGATATTTGAAGAAAAATGTCTTTAACACCAAAAGAAGTCATTATCCGTTTTATTGCACGTGACATTTGATAAATGAGATGTGTAATTTAGATGTGTATATATTTTAAAGACATTTAAAAGACTACAATTTTTAAATGTGTACCTATCAAGAAATGATGCTACATGAATATTTTAACATTTCTGTGGAATGAGGGCTTTCTGAGAAAAGGAAACTGGTAACCTCTGTTAAGGGATGTTGAATAGTCCTTGGAAGTTAGAGGTTGTGTATTTCCCCAGAGCCATTTGGTTATATTCTAATAGTGATAGATCCAGAACCATTTGCTCTCTTTCTTTTCTCCTATACAGCTATCACATCAAAGAATTGTAAAGGTCACTCCTCTCTGGATGGATACTGTTCAAATATGAAAACTCCACAGCTAACATTATACTTAATGGTGAAAGACTGGATGCTTCCCATTTTTCTTCTCATCAAGAAAAAGTCAAAGTTGTCTATTTTTTACTATTTCTATTTCACATTGTACTGGAGGTTCTGGTAAGATAAAAAAGAAATAGCAGGCATGCCTATTGCAAAGGAAAAATTAAAACTATCTTTATCTATCTTTATTCACGGATCATGTGATTATACATAAACAACATAGAATCACTAAAAAAAGCTAAAGATGAGTTCACTGTGGTTGTAGGATACAAGATCATTATATAAAAATCAGTTGCATTTCTATACACTTGCAGTGAACGTGTGAAAAGCACATTTAAAAATAAATTCTAGTCATAATACCACCAAGAATAATAAAATACTCACGAATGAATGTAACAAAGGAACTATGAAACTTATACTCTGAAAACTACAAAATATTCTTCAAAGAAATTAAAGAAAATCTAAGTAAATGGAAAAGCATCCCTTTTCATGTACCAGAGGACCTAACATTGTTAACATGGCAACAGTCTTCAAACTGATCTTCAGACTCACCTCAATTTCTATGAGAATCCAAGCTAACTTCTTTATAGAAATTGACAAGCTGATTCATGTAGAACTTCAAGAGGCCTGGGACAAGAAAAGAATTTGGACTCTTATCTCATACTATATAAAGAAAAAATAACTCAAAATATCAAATACCTAAACATAAGAATAAAAACATAAAACTCTTAGAATAAAACATAGGGGTCAATATTTATGACCTTTGATTTGGCAAAGTCTTCTTATATTTGACACCAAAAGCAATAGCCACAAAAGAAAAAAAAAAAAGAATGGATAAATTAGACTTCATCAAAATTAAAAATTTTTGTGCTTCCAAGGACATCAAAGTGAAAAGACAGCCCAGAGAATTGGAGAGAATATTTGCAAATCACATACTTAAAAAAAAAATTATAATGTGTGTGTATAATCATACAATTCAATAATAAAAAGATAGCATGATTAAAAATAGGCAAAATATCTAAATAAACATGTCTCCAAAGAAAATATAGAGATGATCAATAAGCACTTGAAAAGATTCTTAACATGCTTATACATCAGGGAAATGGGAATCAAAACCACAGTATGATACCACTTCAATCCAGTAGGATTGCTAGAATCAAAAAGTCAGATAACAAGAATTGTTGGTGAGATTGTGGAGAAATCAAAACCGTCATATACTGCTGAAAGGTATTTAAAATGTTGCAGCTGCTTTAAAAAACAGTCTGAATGTTCTTTAAATGATTAAATATAGAAGTGCTTTATCATTTCAACTTCTACATATATACTTGAGAAAAAACATATTTCCATACAGAATCTTATATATGAGTATTAGAACAGCATTATGGGCCGGGCGCGGTGGTTCACGCCTGTAATCCTAGCCCTCTGGGAGGCCGAGGCGGGTGGATCGCTCGCCGTCAGGAGTTCGAGACCAGCCTGAGCAAGAGTGAGACCCCGTCTCTACCAAAAATAGAAAGAAATGATTTGGACAGCTAAAAATCTATATAGAAAAAATTAGCCGGGCATGGTGGCGCATGCCTGTAGTCCCAGCTACTCAGGAGGCTGAGGCAGTAGGATCGCTTAAGCCCAGGAGTTTGAGGTTGCTGTGAGCTAGGCTGATGCCAGGGCACTCACCCTAGCCCGGGCAACAAAGCGAGACTCTGTCCCCCCCCCCCCCAAAAAAGAACAGCATTATGTATAATAGCAAAAATGTGGAAACAAGCTTGTCAATGGAGGAATGGATATAGAAAATGTAGTGTACCCATAAAATGGAATATAATTTAACTATGAAAAGAAGAAATGCTAATACATGGTACAACCTAAATAAACCTTTAAAACATTAAGCTAGGTGAAAGAAGATTGTAACAAACATTTCACATCCTATATGATTTCATTCATACAAAAGTCCAGAACTGGGAAATCTATGTAAAGAGAAAGTAGATTCATGCTTAGATCTAGGGAGGAGGGGTTTGAAGAGGCTAATAGCTAAATTTTATGGATTTTTCTTGGCGGTGATAGAAGTATATCAAAATTTACTATTGAGATAATTGCACACATCTGTTAATATACTGACAACCATTAACATACACTTATAAATTATATGGAATGTGAATTATATCTCAATAAAGCTGTTTAAAAAAGAATGGGGTAGGTACTTATAGGATGTAAGAATGTGTATATGTGTGTGCCTATCTGTATATAACTCTCTTTTCTTATCTGCTTATTTATATATCTATAAATGTCTATATATATATCTCTATATATTTCATCAATGTCTATTTTTCTATCTACCTATTCACATGTCCACTGATCTCTTTATAGTCTACTTTCAAGTTTAACTATAAATACTTCACCAAGACATTGTTTTCCTCCTCTCCTTTTAGAGGATGAAACACATTTGGGCATGGAACATACTATTCTTAGTTTACATATTAATATTTTATTTTTAATAAATGTGTCCTTTTATGTACTAATCCATGTTCCAATGCATATCACTACATAAATTAAGCTCAATTTAATTAAAATACATGAATCAGTAAATAAAAAAATACTTATTACTGGCAATTATTTTCTAAATGTAATTATTTAAATATCCTCATTTAAAAAGTACTGATAAGTTGATAACTATATATGTGTAATATATAGATATAGATACTCCACCGTACATAAGAATAGATATATTGAAGTCATTGCTAAAAATCATGTTATGTGTAAATGTTACGCAGCCTAAAATTGTTAAGCACACATGAAATTAAGGTTGCCTTCCTATTTTAAGTAAAAATTGCCTTGATAAAGTAATAAATAACATGCTAATCGGTTTACATTTTTGTTCATTTAATATATTAAACAAAATCATTACTTTGCTATTAGTATTAGTTTTTCTGATGTCAAATGTCAATAAGCTAGCATCTTTAGAATTGTCTATTAGTTTCAAAGCAGAAACTTTATTACTCATGTAATAAAAACCTCCTGATAATAAACAGAAATATTTTCTTGCACTCAGAAACATTGGCCAACCAATAAGAGATAGCAGATAAGATGAAAAGTATGAGCAAAACTTCCAAAGTTTTTTTTTCCTCCTTTAATTTAGCACTTTAATGCTGATCCTCAAAAAAATTCTTCATATCTAATTAAGGAGTATTAATGAAGGTGTATCAAAAACTAGCATAATTGGGGAAACATTTGAGTGAAACTTTGACATTTAAAAAACATGCTAATTTGGCATAGGATTTCAGGAAATCTTGAATATGGTCATGTTTTGCTCCTAATTATCTGTTGGGAGAGGATTTTTGTTTCAATATTTCCTCTCATGTACTCTTCAATTCTGTTTCTTATTTGTAGACTGCAGTATACTAGGACAAATGTGCTTAACAAAGCTACTGTCTGCCATAGGAACAAGAGAATATAGATCACTTCGCCAGTAGAATTGTGGACTAGGGGAAAATCATCAAATAAACGAAGGTTTCCTAAGCATGAGTAGCTAAAGATGCTCACTGATGTTTTATTCAGACTAAATAGATTTCTAGCTTTCTTAAGAACTTATGTTTCACGGTTGCTTATTACTTTCCAGTGGGGGAAAAGAAACTCTTGAAGGTTATATTACCTGCCCAGTGATTAAATCAAACTCCCTTTTTTTCCCCCTTTAATACAAGCTAAAAAGAATGTTTCCTTAAGAAATAGTACAGAGAAAATATTTGTTATCCAACTTTTTTCCTTTTATTTCATAATAGGTAGAAAAAGAAAGTCATATAAAAAAGAGTTGTCAAGCTATTAGCTACTACTCAAACAAGAAAAGTTGTAATGTCTAATTAACTATGGATGGGAAATAATATGGAATCCCCATATAGATTAGTTACAAAGATACGTGGAGATTACTGAATTCTATGAGAGTATGAATAAGAAAAACACCACACATCTTGGTTGGGAAATTTTTGATAAACTTTTAACAGTTTGCAATTTTATACATTCAGATCTAATTTACAAAACTTCCAGATTATCTTTATGCGAATTGGAAGTTCTATTTAGTTTCCTAATAATTATGAGAATAAATGACAATACTTTCCTCATATCAGGGTTTAAAATCTGATGCATTATGAGACTTTATAATCTTCTATGCTAATTTCCTTGTACTCTTTATTTTTAAAGGACTCCTTTATGAAATTGTTTTACACTTCAATTTGCCAACTTTATATTTAAAAACTGATTATTTCAGGTAAGTATTATAATAGCATTTTAATTTCTTTTATTTTAAGTAATGCTTAAATATCTAAATTTAGTTGGTTTTGACTTATAAATGATCTTGTATCCAAATATTTAAACTTTAAAGAAAATATATGTAGGCTAACCTAAAAATTTAATAAATTAAAAAATAATGAAGAAATTATATTTTGAATATTATTTACTTTTTTCAATACCTGATTTGTTTAATGATTAAGCTATGTTTGCTGCATTCTGGTTGAAAACATATGTGTGTATTTTACTGACATAATTATAGTGGAATATAGTGGCAAATGCCATGACAGATTATGGATAACTTAAGAAAAAAAGATTCAAAGTTATAAATATTATTACTTTGAATAATAATTTAAACATTAATTCTGAACCAAAACTTTGTATTAATAGCATTTAAATAAATATTATACTAAATTAATATTAATTTAAAATCAAATTTAATATATCATTTACTTATATAACTTATTTATTATTTATTTTTAACTCTGTGAATGAATTTCATGTGATTCAGTATTATTTCTATTTGTAATATCAGAAATAAACTTTTCAATTTGAAAAGATGCATTGCCTCTTCCTTGGATCCTGCTTCCTATATGTCTTCTTCCAGTCAATTATTCAGTCTAATTTTAGTTACTTACAGGGTCTGTTTCAATTATTCCCCAGAAACTATGCGGCTTATACCACATCATTGCTTGTTTTATGCTAGACATAATTATATCTTGATAATAAATTATTCATCACCAAGTTGAAAATATATTTTAAATATATTTGTAAGGTGAAAAAAGCAAGTATTTTTGTCTCTATTTTACAGGTGAGGAAATAGTTTCGGAGATGTTAAATGACTTGAATTATTCACATGCTGAGAAAATAGGTGATAATTCCAGATCTTGAGTCCAAGGCTCTCTCTCTCAAGTGGAGAACACCTAATAAAATAGAAAAGACTCAGAATGGTTGTTTGAATAATTGGTTTTAATAATTGACATTTTTTACATCACATAACGTTTTCAATAGAATGTCATGAGTTCGCAACCTTGTATATAATGAATGGGAAACAAACAAAACAGAACCAGCATGAAAAAAATATACTTTTACATATTAGACTTTTAACCTTTAAAAGCATTAAGCATATGGGAAGAAGTAGATGTTGCACTCATTGTAAATAAATAAATCATTTTTTCCTTTTTACAATATTTTTTGTTTGCTTTCATGATTTGTTATTATGCTTAAAGAATTCTTTAATATCATCAAATATCTAGTAAATATTCTGATTACCAATTTGCACTTAGTATTATAAATTTCAATTACAATATGTTTGAATTAATAGCCAATTACAGCTCCTTCTTTATTGGTTGATAGGTGTTTAGAGTTTCTTTTAGTCTACATTTTCCCCTTTTTGTTTCTCTCTCTTTCTCTCTCTCTATCCCCTACCCCATCTGTTTTTTTCTGTCTTTCCTTCTTTCTTTTAACCTCCTAGTAACCTCTTTTGCTTGAGGTACCTGAATATTCTCAGACTTTAGATTATGCTGGGTGAATCCCTGTGATGTAGTTGTAAATTAAAAGTCATACCAAAATATTTGAACAAATTTAAGCAGCATTTTGTGTGCACGTGGGAGAGAAAATATAAGTATTTTCCATCAACATATGTAATATCAGGTCTTTCTTCTTGTGTCTAACTCATTTTGTAATATTAGATTATAGTTTTAATTTGTTATCCTGTCACAGCTCTTTTGAGGGCTGTTACTGTGCTCTTCATTCTCTTTGCGTGTGGGTCAGCTACAATTTTTTATTACTCATCTAATACTTGAAATTAATTTTCCTAAACTTATAGGGGAGAGATCAATATAGCTTTTCCACCACCCTAGCTCTAGAAATTTCTCTTTTCTTCATTTCATAAATTGTTCTAAGTAAGTCATCTTACTTCCTAAAATCTGTACCTGCACCCCTCCCCCATTTTCATTCTGATTTTGTCTTTTGTATGTTGCTCTTCACAAAGCAAGTAGAGAAGAACAAAATGTGGTAGTATTTGTAGAGAATATGATATATATAACACAGAGAAAAAGAGATTCAAAAATCCTAGCTCTCTTTCCTGTAGAAGTGAATAGAATACATGTGATAAATATTATAAAATGAATATGTTCTGTTTAAGGATGTTTCAAGATATAAATAGAAGTCAACATGCAAGAAAAACTGAGGCAAGTAAAATAGACATATATAAAAATAGAAATTGATATTCTAAAATGAAATACATTTGCACTAAATTTAAAAATTGTTTGGCAAGAAAGAAAAAATTAAAGAATTGGAAAACAGATGTAAAGACATTACACAGAATCCAACACACAGAAGATTGAAAGCTGAAAACTATGAAGAAGGAAATTATAAAATAGAGACTAGAATGATATGTAGAATCCATATTTCTAATTGGAGTTCAAGAATAAGATAATAGAGAAAACAATGATAATCAATGTTTAATAAGATAATCACTGATCTTTGTTCAGAATTAATGAATGGAATTCATCTTTCAATAAAGTAAACATTGTAAATCTGAAAGGAAGAGAGAGAGAGATCCATATCAGGATAATGGGATAATTTGTGGTGTATTAGGGCTGCCTTGGCAAACTATCACAGACTGGGTGGCCTAAATACCAGAAATAGAATTTTTATTAAATCCCTGCTGTGGGTTAAAACCTAAGTTGTTATGGTTAAGAACTGTCACCTATCATTGTTTGGGTTCTTGGAAAGCAGATACTGAGACGCAATTTGGAGTGTTTGCATTTATTACACTTGTGAAAAGAATAGGATATAGATTGGGTAGAGGGAAAAGTCAGACGGAAGATGAGCTTGGCAAATTCTCAGTCTACCCAGCAGGTAGATGCGGAGCTTATCAGAGTTATGCTGTATCAGTCAAAATAAACAGACATTTACATTTCTACATTAGTCAGTCACTGGTTATGAGCTACTCTGGGAAGAGAATGACTTCGGACAAGGTGGCTCTTTGCAACTGAGCCAGAAGCTGGGAAGCTGGCAGACAGCTGCAGGCTGCCAACTGATCATCCTACCCACACGCATATGGGCAGCCAAGTCCTTCACTGAAAGAGATGTGGGAAGTACACCAGAGCTGCAATTCAGGCATCAAGTATTCAGTGCCATCACTGCTATTTTGAACAATTTAACTGCATATAGTTTTAAAATCTCTGCTTGGCAAATGAGTTGAGAAACAACATAGAAAAATACACAAACTGGAAAAATATCACAATAGTTATTTTTGACAAAATGTTTAAAAGATCAGAACTCAGGAAAATCAGCAGGAAAAAATCAAACAATCCTATCAAAAAATGGGCAAAGGACATGAATAGAAATTTTTCAAAAGAAGACATAAGAATGGCCAAAAAACATATCAAAAAATGCTCAACATCCCTAATCATCAGGGAAATGCAAATCAAAACCACAATGAGATACCACTTAACTCCGGTGAGAATGGCCTTTATCAAAAAATCCCAAAACAACACATGTTGGCGTGGATGCGGAGAGACAGGAACACTCATACACTGCTGGTGGGAATGCAAACTAGTGCAACCCCTATGGAAAGCAATATGGAGATACCTTAAACAGATTCAAGTAGACCTACCATTTGATCCAGCAATCCCATTATTGGGCATATACCCAGAAGAACAAAAGTCATTCTTTAACAAAAACACCTGTACCCGAATGTTTATAGCAGCACAATTTACAATCGCAAGGATGTGGAAACAACCCAAGTGCCCATCAATCCACGAATGGATTAGTAAACTGTGGTATATGTATACCATGGAGTACTACTCAGCTATAAGAAATAACAATGATACGACATCTCTTTGGTTCTCCTGGAGAGAGCTGGAACCCATTATACTAAGTGAAGTATCCAAAGAATGGAAAAACAAGCATCACATGTACTCACCAGAAAACTGGTTTCCCTGATCATCACCTAAATGTACATCAGGGAAGGATACCAATTGGATATCAGACTGGGATGGGGGGTGGGGGGAGGGGATGGGTGTATGCCTACATGATGAGTGCGTTGCACACCCTCTGGGGAATGGTCATGCTTGAAGGTGCAGACCCGGGGAGGTGGGGGGGGGAGGGGATGGAGGTATGACTACATGATGAGTGCCAGGTGCACTGTCGGGAGAATGAGAACGGACGCGCTTGGGACTCTGACTCGGGGGGATGGGTGGGACATGGAAAATGTATATAACCTAAACTTATGTACCCCCATGATGAGCTGAAATAAAAAAAATATATATAAAAAAAAAAAAAAAAAAAAAAAAAAAAAAAGAAAAAACATTCATATTAAAACTAAAAAAAAAAAAAAAAAAAAAAAAAAAAGATCATTATAAATCAAGTGGAAAAGATCAACAATTCAGTAAAGAAAAAAAGTAGCAAAGCAAGTAAATGATAGTTTGCAAAAAAGAAGCATGAAAGGATTAAATCCTATTGAAATCTGACCAAACACATTCATAATAAAAGAAACACATTAAACTTCAGGGAGATGCCAATTTTTAGCAATCTGTTTTGTGAAGTACAAGAGATTTTTAAAATTCATGGTATTGAAAACAGTATAGAAACAGTGCTCTTACATCTCATTGAATTATAGAATAAATTGAATAAAATACCCTTGCAGGACATTTGGCAACAGCTTTCAAGATGAAATATGCACTTTATGTTTTTGCCAGCATTTCCACTTTTAAGCATTTATCCTAGTAACATACATATTTGGGTACAAAATCCTATAGACTAGCAACACTGGAAACAATTGTTTACCAATAATAACTAAGTTCAATTACAGTATTTCCACAAAATTAAATATCAATACAACATAGAAATTGAAAGAATCACGGGAATATGTGCTAATAGGAAGTGAACTAAAAGGCTTACCATCATTTGAAAAACAAAAACAGTGCAAATTTGCACCAGAGCAAGTAGCATGTATGCATATACTAATTGTTGTTAAATATATGTGTATACCTATAGATATACAGGTCTATGTTAACAAAATGTAGTGACACACTGAAAAGTTAGATTGTTTTGTTGCTAATACTTCAGCTTATTCCTCACAATGAGTCTCCTTTCTGCTAATCATATACAACTTCATTTTAATACAATAAGAACATAATTGCTCCTTTTTAGAATTCATAGTATTTTTTTAAGTTTTATTGAGGGATAATTGACAAATAAATTTATGTCAACTTAAGTCTATCTTGATGTTTTGATGTACATTATTAAATAATCAAGTTAATTAATATATTCATCACCTCACATAGTTATCATTTTGGGTTTTTTCCTTCTCTTTTGTTTTAAGAAATTTAGATCTATCCCCTTAGCAAATTTTTTCTATTATTTGTCATTCCACTATTTTTACATGTGCACCGTATTTTGCCAAATTCTGAATCTCCATGTGGTGGGCAGTTTCTGACATGACTCACAATTATCTCCATCTGCTAGTATTCATGAATGTGTAAAACTCCTTCCTTGTGTGTTGGTCGGACCTCCTGACTTGGTCATAACAAAAAAAATACAGAAGTGGTGATTGGACATCATTTTCAAGATTCAATTTTTAAAGAGTGTGGCTTCCATCTTGTTCAGATTCTCCTTCCTGCTCTTTTCACTTTCCACCTGCCATGGAACTGTTGCAAGCTTCTAGTTGATATCCACCAAGAGGCCATCACTTCAGCAACTCACAAGGAACTGAATTCTGCCAACAACCGTTTTAGTCATCATAGGCTGACACATTAGAAGTGTATCTTTCCTTAGTCAAGCCTTCACATGAGATCTCAGAACCTGGAAAGACACATTATTTGCAAATTTTTGAGAAACTCTGAATCAGAAGAGCCAGCTAGGCCATGTTCAGATTCCTGACTCACAAAAAACTGTAAGATAATAAAAAAGTGTTGTTTTAAGCCACTAAATTTTGGAGGAATTAGTTATGTAGCAACCGAGGACTAACATAGGTCATATATTAAATATTAACATTTGTACAAAGACAAATATCACTGTGATAAAATATACTCCAGGGGCATGTGAATACATTTAAAATGTTAAACAATAGTACTATTGAAAATGTTATTAGAAATTTAAAAGCGTGACATTATTTTTCAGAAACAAATGTATTCTCACTTTAAATTGCCATTTTAAGCTGCTCTTGTAATCACTATTCTGAACATTTGGAATAATAAATTTTAACAGTATAAGTTATTTAGGTCGGTGGTTCTCCAAGTGTGATCTATGGACCATTGGTGTCCAATGTGGGAACATGTTAGAAATGCAAATTTAGAGCCTCATCCTAAACCCAATGAGTCAGAAATTCTGGAGGTGGGGACCACTAATGTATGATTTAACAAATGTTCCAGGTGATTCTGATGCAAAACACACCCCTCATTTTACATTCTTCCACTGGTGTTGCCCTGGATCACTCATGCAACTTCATTGAGCTAGTGAATGGATGGGCTGGCAGGTCGAAGATGGCCTTACCTACAAGTCTGAGGCCTCCACAGGAATGGCTGGAGGGTTGAAATTAACTCTCTCCACCCTGGATGGCTCATTAAATAGTCTGGCCTGAGTGTCTTTAGATGGTGTCTGGTTTATGAGAGAGAAATAGTGGAAATACCTAGGACTCTTACAGATGACTCCTAAAATTGTCACAGGGTTAATTTTGCTGTGTCATATTGGGAAAGAAAGTCACAGGGCCACCCAGATTTAAGGGGAGGGGAAATAAATAGCATCTCCCTCTGGATGAGAGGAGTTACATGTGCATACAAAGATGAGAGAATGTGTGGGCTGGCCATCTTCAAAGATAGTCCACGGCAGAATTTATTGTAACAGAGCATGAGTGTCTCACACCATCAATAAATACTTCATCCAGAAATGACACACGTCCTTTCCCTCATATTAATATTTTATTAGCTAGAACCCCCATATGACCCTACCCAATTTGAAGGAACAGGGAACGTACTCCTTAGGGTGTCCTGAGGAATGACCAGGTTGGTGAGTGATTAATACCGTTTACTCTGTAAAAAGACTTTTCATATGACAGAATCGGTGATGATAATGATATAGCCACAAAGTCTTTTTGTATTTCTTCCTCTTTTCTTCCTTGCTTGTAACTAACCAAGACAATGACATACCTATCATTTAACTCCTAGACTTGAAGATTTAGTTGCAGGTAATGATGCTTAGGCTTAAAGGTTTTTAAAGAGAAGTACTGGTGTTTGATTGAAGATTCATAAAGAAAAGCTTGGTGTACTGATTTTTAAAATATTTTATTGAAGTTTTTGGAGGCATATTAAAAGTGATTGGTTTTATTTTTCCTAATACTTTCGCATAAGCTTTGTGATTTGTACCATCTCTTGAATAAAGTTCTTCCTGAAGTGTAGGTTCTAAAAATGACATTATAGCAATATAATTGGCTTGAAAAAATAATCTCTGAGCTTCCATATTCTTTTGGTTTTCATTTTGTGCTCACTGACAACAGCATCTCTAATGAATTGGAAAGACAGGAGAATCCTTGGGGAAAATGTTATATAAGAAACACATGAATTCTCAAAGCACCAGTTTGGATATTTCTTGCCCAGGTACTAGCAAATAAAATAGTTTCTCTGAAAATAGTTATTAGAAGGTTTTTCTGTTATTACAGTTAAATAAAGTTTTATTTAATAAGATGTTTTAATATATAATAGCTGCTATTTCATCTTTTTTGAAGTCTTGTGTAAATGTATAACAATGTTCTTCCCAAATCTTCAGACATTATATGTTTTACTTTTGACTAAGGACTAATGAAAGCACCCTACAATCTTTCAGTTTAATCATAAACAGTGCATTCTTTCAGGTTTCTCCTATACAAATTTGCAACAAAATCATATGCATAATCCATTTAGCATACACTCATTATCAATGGCACATTATAGTATCATTCAGAATTATATCGATGTTAACTTGCATGCATAAAAGAAAATGATAGCTATGTTAATCAACATTTAATTATACTAGATATCTTGAGCACTACAAAAATTTTAGCTCTTTAATTTATAGTAAAATATTCATCAGTGTTTTCAGTATCTCAAAGAACAGCTTGGGCTTGAAATATAGAAAACCCACTGAATTTATATATATCATATGAATTCTTATTTGTTTCATGTTTCTGAATTATATTCTTGTAGATGGTACATATAGAGAAGATGTTATGTATATGGAGATTCCATTATTTTCATCCTAAAATTCCATTTAATTTCAATTTATTTCTCTTTATAGCTATATAGTAAAATCCAACCAAGCCAAACATTGTCGTGTGTTTTTTTATTATTTTAATATTTCCTCTATAAAACATCCAACTTCTAAATCAATATTTGCCAAAGAAAATTTATTTTAATATTGATATTTATTTATTTTGCTATATAATGTCTTTTTCTTTGTGCTCTGATTCCTTCCTCCCCCATATTACTGGATAATTGGTCTGTCAAATGAACAGATGATATAATGTAATGTTAAAGAAAAGACCAAAAGGAAGTAATTACTATAATAGCTACAATTTGCAGTTACTTATTGCTTTGTATCTCTGTGAATGATTTTAAAAGTAGACATATAAACCTTTTAATCTGAATTAAAAAGGAAATAGAACTAAATGGGGGGAGCTAAAATTGTTCTTTGTTAATCTAATTTAAATGCTTATATTATGCAAGAAAAGAAGTTTCTGTAAAATATTTTAGCAAAAGAACTGTGGAGAAGCCCAATGTACATGGTTAAAAGCTGAGGTGTTCTGGACTAAGCAGAATTTGATTGGCTTTGATTGGGACATTTCTGTCTCCATGTCCCTCCGTATCCTCTACTATTATATATATTATTTACATCCTATAAAATCTCTAATCAAACATTTCTCCCACTATAAATTTATTATTTGTTTAATTAGAGCATTTGATTCTTCACTAGAATTCTAGCCCAATTGTCTAATTCTGTTATTTTTAGAAAAATTCTAGTTGCTTTACTGGAGATGAATTGATGACTGAGCTAATTGTGGAACATAGTGTAATATTTTTAATGTACAATGTGCTCAGGCTCAGAGAGTACTGTAGACCAGTTTAAAGAGCTTGATTTTTATGTGAAAATAAGCTATCAGGAAAAAGTCTTTTTTAAATTAGTACAAAACTCAGTGTATATTTGGGAGGACGGAGTGAAGAAAGACTATCGTGGACAATAGAGCTGGAAAGCTCCTCATTGTGAAATTTTGAAGAATAGAAAAATAGTTAATATTAAATAGGGATAAAATAAAACTATATATTTCTCTAATCAACTTATAACTCACCTCAAGAAGGTTTCATTAAATGATTTTCAATTCAATCAGAATGTATCATTTTTCTGATCATGTCTTTGGTACTAAGTTAAGCCCTCCAAGAAACTTACTTGCTCTTGTAAACTACCATTAATTTCCAGAAACAATTCTATGTGTTACATTAATGTTTATTCATATATCACATTCAGTAATACTTCACCTCTTTAAAAACAAAGCAGTTGTTTAAAGATTATGGGCTTCTGTAATATTTTCCTCCTTAGATATAATTCTTCAAAATATCTGTGTTTTGAAAGCATTTTTCTAACAGTTTAAGGATGTTCCACCAACATATGTGGAAAGACTGGAATTTGTTTTCCTTTGACTTTTCAATTATTAAATGGAAGAGAAATAATGCATAAAATCAGTATATAAAAAAAGACATAACTTCAAGTGGTTATGGTAAAAGTTTTTAGATTTTGAGGTAAAAATACCTATAATGGTGTCAGCTATTACAAATTGACTGAAAGTGGCTCTTAAAGACAGGTGGCAAAGAAGAATTTTAGAGCAGAATGAGAATTAGAATTAATTTCAGAGGACATAATCAGAACTTGATAAATTATGTCAAGTATTAATTAAATAAAGTCAGAAAAAATAGCATGTTGCATAATGTAAACAGACACGGTGGCTCTTACCAAGATAATATTTCACAAGGACTGATCAAAAAATCTAATAGTTTTCTTTTGTTTTTTGTGTTATTTCTATTTTTTCAAAATGCATGTAAATAAAACATAGCAAATAGTGCAGATTAGCTTCTAAATAAAAGCAATGTTTCTCTGCCTCTTTTCTTTATTCCTCCAGTCCTATTCTAATTGACACCATCTTTTAATTACTTCTGTTTTAATTCTTCTTGGCGCTATCTGCATAATTTTACCTTGGTTTTTTGAAATTATCATTGATTGTCAAATTCAAATAGTATATTTACTACTCTACCACTTGTACATGTGATATCTTACAATTTTTAATATAGCAAATATATTGAAGAATATAAGAAGTCTAGTTAAACTGAATTTTTTCACAGGTCTCTGGACTCTCCACGATTCAAGGACATGATAGCTGTGAAATTTTACTTTGTTTCTATAAATCCAAACTAATAGCTTTAGATTTTTTAAATATTTGCTCATTTTATTAAGAGAGCACTTTTATTTCCTCAAAGAGATTTGTGCTACTTGCTTTAATAGGAGAAAACCATTCCTAATGGAAATAGTTGAATATTTGGGGGCCATCAATAAATATATTTTTGTTGCTGTCCTAGTCATGCATTTTTTCCTACCTGGCTGGCTATGCTGAACTCAGCATCTCTCTGTTATACCATCATTCAGGTTAATTATTATCCTCTGTTAAGAGCCCTTATGGAAATATAAGGGCTGTAATTTTTTCTAATTCCATAATCCTAAAACGTAATCCTACAAACATTCTGTCCTATAGAAATGTTGGAAAAATCTAATTCATGGGAAATTTCTAAGACAACTTCCAAGTGTAAGACACTGATTTTATTTTATTATAGTCATGCTTAATATTTAAAAGAAGACCTTTTAAAATCCATAAACTTTAAGATAAAATATGTACGTGTGTGTGTGTGTGTGTATGTATGTGTGTGTGTGTGTGTATGCAATATATCTTTGGTATTTTTGAGAATTTAATAAGTTCATGAAAAATGGTAACTAGTTCACCTAATTGATGAAGAATTATTTGTATTTATATGTTTCCCTATTTAAAATAAATTATCTTTGCAATATACCTTTATGCTTACTTCCATTTTAGTAAGTACTAAATGCCCAGAAGATGCTGAAAAGACAGGTTTATTTCCTTAATAGAAGGAAATAATAAAATTTTACTTTTTCACATATATATACAATACAAAAGTATAGTTGCAGGGTGCAGGGAGGAAGAAACAAACTGTTTTTCATTGACCCAAACTTGATCTTTTGTCAGCAATCTCACTGTGGTTTTCAACAGTGAATTGTTACCTTCTAGAACATTATCTTTCAAAATATTTCAACTGTTTTTTTTCTTTCACTTAAGAAAAATGTATGACCCAACTGACAAAAATAAAACAGAATCTGTAAAAATGATCAGTGCCTATTTGATCCTAAGCAAAGATTATATTAGCTGAACAGTGACTTGGTTCACAGGGAGATACAATTTATCAATCATCTTGAAAGGCTTAAAACAGGAAACTATATATAAATGTGAGTAAAGAAATATGTGATTGAAAATTCAACTTTTCTGCCTCTGTACTTGCTCTCAGAAAGAAAGATGTGGTACATTTAAATGTCAACAGAGTTAAAATAATTCTTGGATTAAACACAAGAGGTTTGATTTTTTTTGTCTGCTTATATCACAAGAAAAAGTCAAAACAATGTATACTTCTGAACAGAAACATTTTTAAAATTATGGATTTTGAATATTCTATCATATTCTGAATATTACATCACCTGGTGGTGTGCTGGTGTTTAAAATCCAGCCTATCCCTGAAGGGGTGGAAAGAAACCTTGACTGTAGTGTTTGTCAGCTTTCATGATGAAAATACTCCATGGATGATTTAACTTCCCAGCATGTCCTCTCTGAATGTGAATTAAGAAGAGATGCTTCCAACAAACTCTGTAACCCACTATATGCACTGATTTAGGGTTCTAATGATGAAATGTAAAATTGCTTAAGATTATATTTATGTAATTTCTTCTGCATGTGATTGATCATGTTGTATTATAGATCAATATGCAATACTTTAAAAGTATAATCAATACCACTTAATCAGGGGTCCATTCTATGGACATCTTGCTCCATGATCACAAAATGATTATGTAGGACTTATAAGGACATCACACTTTTGCTCAGGTAAAATATAAGCTAAAATCACATCTGGGAATATGATTAGAGGTCATCCTGCTTTCTGCTGCAATATCCCAAAATGAATGGATTGCTTTCAATTCCACCTCTGGAGAACCCTTTGAATGATTACTTAAGTTTACTGAGAGATTTTCCCTCCAAATTTCCTAATGTTCCAAAGAATCCTAATTATTTATTACCAACATAATAATATATAATAATAGATGTCTGTTAGGATAATTAAGTATGTTTTTACTATAAAATGTGTTTGAGAGGGAAATTGAAAATAACCATTTTTGAGAGAAGTAGAAGAGTAGAAAAAAATAAGCTATATTCTCAATTTCTATTTTCTATCTCTAATTTCTTTCCTATATCTTTATTATATCTTTGGAATAATAATGTTATCATGCATCTGAGTTTATGTGCACATCCATGTGATGTGTTCAGGTTTATAAATGCTGACTTTGAGGGCTGTGTGGAGAATTCTAGTAATTTACTAAACATAATTTTGAAGCTTTATTTCTATCCCGTCTATTATTTATATGTCTATGTATCTAACCATGCACCCAGACAACCATCCATCCATTCACCAATTGGTGTTCAGTGATAAGCCAAATCTTGGATATTGGTGTGACATTTGTAAAGAATATGTAGTGGCCAGGTGCAGTGGCTTATGCCTGTAATCCTATCACTCTGGAAAGCCAAGGCAGGAGGATTGCTTGAGATCAGTAGTCTGAGACCAGCTTGAGCAAGAGCAAGATTCCTTCTCTACTAAAAATAGAAAATAAATTAGACAGGTGTGGTGGTGTGCACCTATACCCGTAGTCCCAACTACTTGGGAGCAGGAGGATCTCTTGAGCCCAGGAGTTTGAGGTTGCTGTGAGTTAATGGCACTCCAGCCTGGACAACAGAGTAAGACTCTGTCTCAAAAACAAAACAAAATTAAGAATATATAGAGTGTAGAGTAATAAGAGGTTTCAAAGAGAAAATATTTAAAAAAGAAGTTGTGGTGATAATTAAAAAAATAGTTTGAATTGTTTTTGACATATCTTAGTGAAATTTCCTTACTCCAAATATGAAGAACTTAAAATCTTGAGAGATAATAAGCAGATGACCTACAAATCAATAGAAAATATCAGCAGCAGATTTTTTTCATATATCACACTTTTGGAATAGTGGAAGAAAATATCTCAATAGAATTTGGGTTAACTATAGTCAGTTATGAGGCCAGCCTTCATAATTTTTAACAGAGATTCTAGACTAGTAATGCTTTTATCTTCTACCTATATGCCTCTTAGTCAGATTTTTCTAATGGAGTAGAAACTAAATACCAGAGTTTTGTAGTAGATAGTAGGCATTTGTCATATATGGGTGATCCTTTTCTATCCTTATAAATCATATTGTCCTCAGAATGATAGATGTCTTCACCACTCTCACTTTTATGTGTTAAGCACATGTGGGTGGATGTCTGGGGCAAAGACAGCCTATTGGAATCATATCCAAAAGCTGTTTCTATCTCACATAGTGTGGCTAGATGAATATGAGTTAGTGAGTCTAGATGCATCTACTCTTCAGAGTTGAACACTCCCTCCAGCATACCTTTCAAAGTTAACAGGAGTAAATCTAATTAGGCTGATTTATTCAAAGGTCCAGGCTCAGATCTCGTATTGCTTTTGATGAAAGAAGATGATATTTGGTATTCATCAGGCTCTTTTTTAACTGATTTGATATTTAGGTGTGAAAGGGGATCTTACTTATAGCCCTTTTAAGAATTCAACAATAATTTTTGACCAAGTAGCTTACACTCAGTTACACTACAGATTCCGTTGAGCTCAAGAATAACGGCTCAAGCTAGATCCCACATATGGTATTCCACTATTCCCTAACACATTTATTGGCTCAGGTACAGTTTTTCCAAATATGTGTCACATTTAAACTTCTTTCATCCAAAACACTTGTTTTTCTCAATGTGACATCACATGGCATTTCCATCATATGGCAGACTAGATAAAAACACAGTACAATTCACTCTGGTAGTCAACCAAAAATAAGCCCTATGGCTCACCAAAATTAGATTATAGATGCATGGAAAGATCCAAGCACACATCCCAACACACATGCAGATAATAATCTCAAAGTTCTATAACACTATAAAATAGAATCATTAAGTTACAACATTAGAGAAAAAAAATCACATCTATACTGTGGCTTTTGGTTGGAATATGTCACTTCTATTACCAAATAACCATAATCATTCTAAAAATTTCAACCTACTCATTTTTTGACCTATTCACATTTTCTTTGGAAGAAAAGGACCTCAACTTTATACATAGATGATTTTGCTATAAACAGAAAGAGCAAACTCAATAGCACAATAATCAAGCACAATCAAAAATAATAAATGTATAATGACTGATAAATACATCTATGCAATAAAATAAAGATTTGAGGTCAAATATCTAAATACTTTAGGATATTTATAAACATACCTACATTTCAATCTGCCCCCAAATACTTTAAAGCAGTTTTTTAAAGGGGAATATTTCAGTCCATTATGTAAATTATTCATGAAATGCAAGCTGAGTGTTGCCATGGAACATTTCATGAGTACACAGTATTTTATGTCATTTCTGGAATAAACACACAGGAGCCTTCTCAGGGATATATTCAATGAGAGCTCCTTCTTTGCTTGTATTTTTGCACATGGTTCATCTAACCTAGATCACTAAAGGGAACATCAGAACCATTGACATTCTCTGGAATATCATCGTCCCTGGTGTACTATAGATACAAAATTGAGTACATAGTAATAAATATTATGCCCTTAAAATAAATATAGACATCATTATATAAGTGGGCATACATCTGTCTATATGCCTTCTTGATCATTAATATTGTGTCTTTAGAGAGCCAACCCTGGCAGAAATGCAAAGATTCATACAATTAGATTGCAGTTTTGTCTGCATACAGTGGTGAAAAATAAAGGAGCGAAATAGTTACTGACCTCAAACTTAAGTGATGGTTTGGCTCACAGTGTTTTTATGGTGGAGAATCATGTATCTCCATGATACAGTAAGTTGGAGGGAAAATGATCCCTTGACAATAAACAGAGTCACTGAAAATTATCCCAAGTACATCTTTGCCATATTTTCTGTAGGATAATTTAGCTTGTTTGGTGGCCGTTTGCCCTGTCATGGCTCTCTGGCTCAACAAAGCACTTGGCTCTGGCATTGACAGATGGTTCCAGCCTCCCAGGTTGGCTTCAGCCTCATTGTGCTCAGTGAGATATACCAGTAGAAAGCTGGTCAGGCACCATCCATAGGGTTCTGAGGCCACATCCACTCCCCCTCCTCCACCACTTCTCCACATCACAGTTTTCCTCCTCTGAACTTCTCTATTTCTTCACTCCATTTTCTTCCGTTTTGAGGCCCCATACCAAGATGTGGTAAATGTTTCTCAACATTCTTTAATCTGGGTTAGTTAACTCAGTGTTAAAACTTTAGCAGTTCAACATCTATGTGACTAAATTCTAATATTAAATCCCTATTTTGAAAAGGCATAATTTGTTTTGTATACAAATATTCTTGTTTCATATATAAACTTTATACCTACTGAAGGACACTAGTGTGCCCTTTACCAATGCTTATCCTAAAGCAATCTGCTAAGAAACTGTCCTTTTAATTTCCTGATTCAAACTCTTTTATATCTACAAACAAATTTGACAACAAATTCATCTTAAATGTTGATCATCTCCCTGTACATTCTTGAACTCGTTAGCTTTTACCATGCCAAATACTTATGATTTCTTCTTGCTATGAAAAATGTAAAATGTCCCATGAACACATACCTATTTCAAGATTTTTTTTTTCAAAATATATAGCTTAACACACTGAAATTTCCAAGAATTAAGTGAATGTTAAAAATAAACTTGTCTGCATGGTTTTTCTTTTTAAGGATAATTTTTTAACTTTTTGATCAAACATATGGAGTAAACTTAACTCATGGTTAAGGGATTATTAGAAGTTTATAAATGGGGGGAAAAAAAGCTTATTTCCAAATGATAGTCATGCTAGTTTCTTTAAAATATCTCTTTAAAAGAAAAAATAAAATATCATTGTAAAATATTATATTTAAATATTTTTATATTAGAATGCTGAGGAGACAGTTATAAAAATGTACAGGTTGGTGACTTTTTATTTATTTTTATAGAATTAAAAACATATTTTTTCCTGTGGTATGAGTGATGAGAAATGGCCAAAGTAATGTCAGCATCGATTTTTATCTGACTTTCATGATTTTGAAAGAAGTGGCATCTGTACTATTTATGGCAAAATAGCTGAGTAGAATTCTCAAACAAAATATGGCATCATTTTTCGTCTTAAAAGACAATCTGTGCCTATAGACATTTTCTGAAATTCATATAAATTTGTTAAAAACTTCTTCTCAAAAGTTATTTTTAAATAAAACTCTATCACCTCAGATGACAAAAGTTCTATGTAATTTTGACTTTGAAGTCTTAACAGTATCTAGAGCAAACAGAAAGAAAACCTTAAAGCCTTGTTTTACTTAAGCATATAAAAATAACTCAATATTTAATGAATTCCTAAAATGATCCTTGTGCTTTGTTAGCTCTGATTAACTTTCTTAAAATCTCTAAAACTTCCTTATTTGCATTTTAGAATAAGAATTTCAGTAAACACAGTACTCTGAATATTATAATTGTGCACTACCATCTCAAACATGTAATGTAAAAATAGAAAGTGCTTTTCCCTCTTAGCAATTCATGTGTAAGTTAGATATTTAGAGATGCAATTTTCATGCAATAACTTTAACACATAATTTATACTAAACAATTAGTCATCTGTCATACAGTTAAAACTGTATACATAAAAAACTGATATAAAAGTGGGTCTTTCTCTAGGTGACTGACATGGGAACAATTCTCAGAGAGTAAGGAGTTCTTAAGGAGTAAATTAAAAGTTGCATATTTATCCATCCATTAATTTATGTTTACATTACATCTCCTACCATGTGGGAGGCTCTCTGTTAGCCACTAGGGAGATCTGTATATAAAACAAACTATCTGACCTCCTGATCTTGTCAGAGAACGAGGAGACAATTACATGCATGCACACATAATTATACACATATATACATGTAACAAACTGTAATGACCGTTTGTAATAGAGGTGAAGGGAGAACCTTGAACCAATGTCATGGGCTACATCAAAAAAGCCAAAGCTTACCTACAGTATTAGTTAGAATTCTCCAGAGAGATAGACCAATAAGAGATTTGATAGACAGATAGGGAGACATGGATATGTGAAAGGGGATTTATTAGGGGAATTGTCTCAAGTGATTGTGGAGGCTGAGAAGTCCCATGACAGGGTGTCTACAAGCTGGAGACCCTGGGCAGTTTGTAGCATGGCTCAGCTCACATTTGAAAGCCTGGGAATGCTAGGAGGGAGTGGGGATGGTGCTGGTGTCAGTCCTGGAGTCCAAAGACCAGAGAGCCTGGAGTTCTGATGCCCAGGGTAGGGAGAAGAAGAATGTGTCCCAGCTCCAGGAGAGAGAGGCTCTTTTACCTTTTATCTGTTCCCATTCCATCCTGGCCACCAGATAACTGGATGGTCCCCACCTACAGTGAGAGCAGGTCACTTCAACCTGCTTCACTCAGACTCACATGCCACTTTGCTCCAGAAACATCCTCATAGGCACACCTCAAAATAATTCTTTACCAGTTTTCTAGGTATTCCTTAATCCAGTCAAGTTGACACATAAACTTAACCATCACAACTAGGACATGATTTTTTTTAATGTTGTCATACAAAGAGTAGGCAAGCTTTTTCTGTTAAGTGTCAGTGTCTTATCCTTTTGGGGCTGCTACAACAAAATACCCTAAACTAGGTGACTTATAAACTACAGGCATTTATAACATTTCTTATCATTCTGGAGGAAGCAGGAAAGTCCAAGATTAAGGAGCTGGTAGTTTGGATTTCTGGTGACAGGTCATTTCCTGGTTCATAGATCAGCTCTCTTTTCACTGTTACTTCACCGGCAGGTGTCTCTCTGGAGCCTCTTTTGTAAAATCACCAATCCTGGCTTTGCCCTTATTAACTGATCACCTTCCAAAGTCCACACCTCCTAATGCCATCATCTTAGGGGTCAGGATTTCAATCTATGAGTTTTGGAGCCGAACAAACATTCAGATCACATGGCCAGATAGTAATTATTTAAACATTTTGGGGCCTATAGTCTTTGGCACACCTATCCAACCTTTAGCACAAAAACAGTTATAGACAGTGTGTAACTGAATGAACATGGCTGTGCTCTAATAAAATTTTATTTATGGATACAAAAATTGGATTTGGTATAATTTTCACATGTCACAATGTATTACTCTTCTTTTGACTTTTCAGTACTTGTAATGGAAACCTATTTTGTGTGGCTCATGGGTCACACGACAACAGGTGGCAGGCTGCATATAGCCCAGGTGAAGTAATTTCCTGAACCCTGTTCTATGCCATTGCTCATGAAGACAAAGAGAACAAATGATAAGTTGAAGGAATTCCGAGGAATGAAATTGTCCACCAGGTAAGTTAAAGAAAAGGTAATATAGTACATCATGATTTCCTAGGACCCTATTTTCATTAATAAATTCATTTGATTTTTCATTCAATCAAAAAATTTATGTACCTGATGCTATTCTACATTTAGTGATTACAGCAACAAATAAAACAGATAAAATTTCCTACTCCAATGAAGCTTATATTACATTAAAGAATTACTTTGTTATTAAACGTTTCTTATTACCTAGGTTCTCCCTAAAGTGAGAATAATGATATAGAATAGCCATGCTGAGTCCAGTGAAAATGTACTATATTTCATTTCATTTTTTTTCCCATGGCAGAAAAGCTTTTTTTGTTTTTTTCCAACCACAAATAGTAAAGGAAACATATAGCAGGTGCCTCACATATGCACTTCATTCAGAATTAGTAGTTTTCTGTTTTTCATTTTTGTCACATTTATGCCATTATTTATATTATTGACACTAAGTTAAAGCATAAGATTCCTTTATTTTCTTCACCAATTCAACATTTTCCTTATGAAGCCACCGTTATCATAGTTTTGGCATGTAGTACTCCAACATACATTCTTATCCATTGTATCACGTAACTATGTATTTCATATGCATGTATGGTTTAACAATTGTCCCTATGCTATCATTAGTATGCTATCAATAAAATTTAAATATTAATATTTAAATATCCAAACAAACCTCCACATGTTACGCAGAATACTCTCCATAACATAATAATAAGTTAAAAGAAAAAAGAAACCACTCGTGATTCTGTTCTCTGGACCCCTGTCCATTGAAGCACAGTAAGGATTTGACATACATTCTCTCAGAACACTCCTGTTGGGCTTGAGATCTCATTTGGTTAAACTTCCCTTAGTTGGCATTTGGAGTATACTTTTTTGTTGTCATCTCTCTTGGAATGTATTTCTTTGCTGAAATCTCTTGGATTTCCTCTGCTTGATGAGATTTCATTTTGATCTTGGTCTCTTACTTTGGCAGCACCCTTCACCATGGGAATTTATGGTCTTTTGAGTCTGTTACTCTGGAGACCATTGTTATGTGCTTGGTTACTACAACGCTAAATCCAGCAAGTATCCTATACAGTCAAGTCTTGGCAGATGATTCACAGTCCTTCAACAACAGAAATCTGCTGAAACTACATACATGGCTAGATTTTCTAAGCTGTTCAATTGGAAACCTGGTTTTCCTTGAACAAAAGAGGGGACTGGTCAAGATGCCCTGAACATTCTCCTCAGCTTGAACAAATTTTAGAGAGGTTTCTCCCAGACTCTACATTTTCCCCTCCTTCTCCAGAACTTTTTCTTTAGAAAACTTATAATTGCAAAACCTATTTCTGCCCATTTAAAATGTAAACATTAAAAGACTCTTTCCAGTTTCACAGCTCAGTACTCTTTCTCAAAGGCCTAGGAAACATTCCTTTGAAAAACAATCGTCATGGAAGGTAGTGTCAGAGTCTCCAGTTTCTGCAAGAGGGCAGAAGCCAAACTTCTGAGAGTGCCTTGCTCCAGGGTGTAAAGCCACCTCTTGTCATGAATATGAGAAAGTGTACTTTATCTTTGGGTAAATCCAATTAGCAAAAAAGATGGCTCTTAAACTCCCTTTCATCCCAGTTTTTAAAAATCCTTCCCTCACCCCACCTTTTTTTTTGTTTTAGTATAGTTTATTGCTCACTGAGTTTCGGCCTCTCTCCCCTTTGTATTAACCTTGGATAAAGCCTCCTTTCCTGTTAAACATTGCCCTCCGCAATTCTTGCTTTGACATTAAGAATTATTTGAAGTTCTAGTTGGACCATTACTACTACCGTAAGTGCTATAAAGCTCTGGATAAACTAAAAACTGCATTATTAAATTATTGGAGAGCTATAGGTATAAGAAATATAAAAAAATAAGGTTCATAGAAAGTCAGTCCCTACAAAAGTGATTAGAGATTCTTGGCCACTGGGAGTATTTGCTGATCTGAGAAGTCTGGGCTGCCATAGACGGAGGGATTCTCTAAGAGAAAACAGAAGCCATTAGAACTTTTAATGACTGAACTGACTGGCATGATAGATTATAATCTTTGTAAAACCCAAACCCACTGGTAGTCTTTTCACCTGTCAATTGTTCTCCACATTTTTTTTTCTTGAGTGCCTGGTGGCATAGAAGGCTGGAGGAGCTGCACTGAAAAGTAAAGTATCTGTATTGTCATGCTTAACGCTCCAAATCTTGCAAGATGGAGGGGCTTGTGATCATACGAAATGTATCTTGTCCTTGACATATTGAAATTAACCGAAGTGATAACACAGCATAGGCTCAGGTCAATTCCAAATTGGAACAAATGAAAAGACAGAAAAAAGAGTTATCTCTCTGTTTAGAAAATAATATTCACAAAATATAGAGGGAAAGAGGCAATAAATGATACACATCTGACAGAGGCATAGAATCAACAGAGAAAGACTTTAAAAGAATACTTTAAATATGTAAAAGAAGTTGGAAGAAAAGTAAAAAATATGGATAAAAAACTAAAAATGTCAACAAAATGTATTCTCTAAAAACAGCAAGGTGCCATTCCAAACTGAAACTTCTAAAATAGAAAATCAAAAGTTAGTAAACCATATTAACAGTAGATGAATAAAGGAGAGAACCATGAACTAGAAGATGAGCTAACGAAAATTAACCAAAATTAATCAGAGTTTAGAAAAAAAGTTGTTACAGAAGAGAAAATGAAAAAGACATTTGGGACATGGTCAAATGATCTAATATGCTGCAACTTGGATTACAGGAAGAAATAAATAAATGAGGCAGAATAAATAATTGAAGTGATAATAGCTTAGAGTTTTCTGAACTTAATTAAATACATCAAACCATAGAATTAAGAAGATCAACACACTCAAAAAAAATTTCACACAAAGTAAAAAAAAAGCTCATAGGCACAACACAGTGAAATCACTGAGAAAAAAAGCATTAAATTCAGTCAAAGAAACACATACTCCACATGTGGGGAACAAATAAAAACTTTTTATCAGAAATTTTGGAAGCCAGAAAAAAAATGAAATCGTTTATTTAAATTTCAAAAAGTAAAACAAAAACAAACATCCCACAAATCACTACACTGGCTATGAATTCATCATCTCTCAGTTCATAGCCCTTTCTCTTCTCCTTTGCACTGCTCCCAGAAGTTGGAGCTGGGCCAGGTAACATTTCTTTGTGCAAAATTAGCCTTTGCATATAATGCTTGCTGGAGGGAATCACAAGAATAAAGGGCAATAAGGCACTCTTTTCTGGTTTGCAGGCTGTTTCATATCGATCTAGTGTGGGAGGCAATGGATGAGTATGTAGAAGGCCTTGTGGTAGTCATTTCAGGGGGCTCCGTGGACCAGTGTCAGCCACACTTTCAGACGTTGTTCTTCCACCTGGCAGCTGCTTCCATGGAGCTCCAGCTTTACTCTTACTCCTTCCCCTCGCTGTTTCTTCAGAGCAGCTCCTGCAGCCTGTACTCTCCACCAAGGGTAGGACACTTTTATTAACTGGCTCTATTCCATGCCCTACGGTAAATTTCTCCACAACCTGCTCTATGCTTTAAAGTCTTTAATGGACTTTATATTACTGATAAGTTTTCTTTGCTTTGCAAAACTTTCTATTTTTTTTTTTTTTTTTTGAGACATATTCTCACGTAGGAGCCAGAGGTAGAGTGCTGTGCCATCATCATAGCTCTCAGGAACCTCAAACTCCTGGGCTCAAGCCGTCCTCCTGCCTCAGCCTCCTGAGTAGCTGGGACTACAGGCATGTGCCACCATGCCTGGCTAATTTTTCTATTTTCAGGCTGGTCTGGAATTCCTGAGCTCTGGCAATTCTCCTACCTTGGCTTCCCAGAGTGCTAGGATTACAGGTGTGAACCACTGTGCCAGGCCCTAAGTTGTGCTTTTTTATTTCATTTTCTTTTTCATCACCCTCATGATTAAGCCTATAAAAAGTCCAACTAAGAAAGATTACTTTTAAAACATTTTTGGAAAATATCATCACCATATATTCTAAATGGATAATGTCCTTTTCAGTACAAATATATATTCAAAATGATTTTTAAAAACTGATGGTTCTTTCTATATATGTCTCTCACATCTTTTATTAAATATATTCCTAGATATTTAATTTTCTTTGAAGCTATTGTAAAAGGTGGTGCATTTTTTATTTAATTTTCAGCTTGACTGTTATTGGCATATATGATTGTCTCTGATTTGTGTGTATTGATTTTGTATCCTGAGACTTTACTGAATTCATTTATCAATTCCAGGAGTCTCTTGGTTGAATCCTTGGGGTTTTCTAGATACATTATCACATCATCAGCAAAGAGTGAGAGTTGGAGCTCTTCCACCCCCATTCGGACACCCTTAATCCCCCTCTCTTGTCTAATTGCTCTGGCAAGGACTTCCAGCTCTATGTTGAATAGAAGTGGAGATAGTGGGCAACCTTGTCTGGTTCCAGTTCTAAGCAGAAATATTTTCAGTTTTTCCTCATTCATTATAATATTGGCTGTGGGTTTATCTTATATGGCCTTAGTAACTTTAAGGTATGTCCCGTCTATGCCTATTTTGTTAAGAGTTTTTTATCATAGAGGTGTGCTGGATTCTGTCAAATGCTTTTTCTGCGTTTATTGAGAGAATTATATGGTCTTTGTCCTTGCTTTTATTTATGTGGTGAGTTGCATTTATAGATTTGTGTATGTTGAACCAGCCTTGGATCTCCAGGATAAAGCCCACCTGGTCATGATGAATTATTTTTTTAATGTGCTTTGGATTTGATTTGTGAAGATTTTTTTGATGATTTTTGCATCTATATTCATGAGGGATATTGATCTGTAATTTTCTTTTTTTGTTGTATTATTTCCTGGCTTTGGTATCAAGGTGATGTTGGTTTTGTAGAATGAGTTGGGAAGGATACCATCTTTCTTTATGTTGTGGAATAATTTCTGCAATATAGGTATGAGTTCTTCTTTGTAGGTTTGGTAAAATTCAGGTATGAATCCATCTGGTCTGGGTCTTTTCCTTTTGCAAGGTTTTTAATTCCTGCTCCAATTTCTGTGCTTGATATTGGTCTGTTCAGGAATTCTACTTCCTTTTGTTTAAACTTAGGGAGGTTGTATGTTTCTGAGAATTTGTCCATTTCGTCCACATTATGTAGTTTTTGGACATATAGGTTTTTATAGTATTCAAAGATAATGTTTTGTATTTCTGTGATATCTGTGGTGACCTCTCCTTTTCCATTTCTAATTGAGTTTATTAGAGTCCTTTCCTTTCTAGTTCTTGTCAATCTAGCAAGAGGGTGGGGTCAATTTTGTTTATCTTTTCGAAAAAACAGCCTTTGGTTTTATAGATCTTCGGTACAGTTCGTTTATTCTCAATTTCATTCAATTCTACTCTGATCTTAGTTATTTCCTTTCTTCTGCTAGGTTTAGAATTAATTTTCTCTTTCTTTTCCAGTTCCTTGAGATGGTTTATTAGTTTGTTGATTTTTGAGCTTTCTGTTTTTTGGATGTGAGTATTTAATGCTATTAGTTTTCCTGTCAGGAATGCTTTTGGTGTGTCCCACAGATTTTGACAAGTTGTGTCCCCATTATCATTTAGTTCGAAGAATCTTTTGATTTCCCTGTGTATCTCCTCCTTGACCCAATAGACATTCAGCAATTGATTGTTTAATTTCTATGAGTTTGTGAAGTCGTGAGTGTTTCTGTTGGAATTGGACTCTAATTTTATACCACTGTGGTCTGAAAAGACACATGGTATAGTTTCTATTTTTTAAATTTATTGAGGTCTGATTTGTGGCCTAGGATGTGATCAATTTTGGCGAAAGTTCCATGAGCTGATGAGAAGAATGTATATTCGCCTTTATTTGAGTGGGATGTTCTGTAGATGTATGTTAGACCCTTTTGTTCTAGAACTCTGTTTAAGTCCATTATTTCTTTGCTTATTTTCTGCTTTAAAGATCTGCCCTGTTCAGTCAGTGGAGTGTTGAAATCCCCAGGTACTATGGCATTACTGTTTATCATCCTATTTAGATCAAACAGGGCTTGCTTTATGTATCTGGGCGCTCCTGCAATGGGTGCATAAATGCCATGAATGGATTAATAAAATGTGGTTTGTGTATACTATAGAATACTACTCAATTACAAAAAACAATGGCAATCTAGCACCTCTTAAATTATCCTGGCTAGAGCTTGAGCCCATCCTTCAAAGTGAGGTATCAAAACAATAGAAAAATAAGCACCACATGTACTTGCCATCAAATTGGTACTAACTGATCAACATTAATATGCTCACATGGTAGTAATATTCATTGGGTGTTGGTCAGGTAGGGGGTGGGAGTGGGTAAACTCACAACTAATGGATGCAATGTGCACTGTATAGGGGAAGGGCGCACCTCTAGCCCTGGCCTGGGCAAAGCAAAGTTATTACTTGTAACCAAAATGTTTGTACCCCCATAATATCCTGAAATAAAAAAGAAAAACTGATGGATTTTGCAGATGATTTATTTGATGAAAGAAATAATAAATTACTTCCACTTTATTGCCTACATAACAATTTAAAGATTTTTATATTCTGATAGTTAATTACCTTAACTTGAGAACATTAAAAATATCTCATATGTTTGTGTATCAACAATCCTCATCATAAAATTTTTCAGAATAAAATTGGAAGTATAAGGTAATATAAGAAATAAGTTTAATGGACTCAATTGATTGATTTCAGCCTTAAGTTAAAATACCATAAGTTTAACAACCTAACTCATGATTATCTATCAGAAATAGTATTTTGATAAATTACTGGATTGAGTTCTATCTGCTTTATGCATCATCTATGCCCTTCTGAGGGTTAAGCCTAATTCAAAGAACTTTTAAGATCAGGTTATTCCTAGAAATAGATGATTGTTATGTGAAATATATTAGATAAAGGTAGTTTGAGATTGTGGCAAAGATTTCTTTTTTCATTTTGTTTGTTCGCTTTAGTGGAAGAAATATAAATCACATTTTCCTTCAAACATAACTTTATTTCTACCTCAATAATCAGAAAATTGTCATCAAACTCCAAAATATCATTTACCAAATCTGATAAAAAAAAAAAAGCATACCTTTTCCTTGGCTTATAAAATCAATGTGTTCCTTACAAAATTTCTGCTTTTGTCTAGAAATTATTTCATTACATTGCCTAACCTCATAAATAAACCCTACTGTACTTTGTACTGCATCCTTGGTTTATGGGTCCTTGACTTATAAAATATATGTGTTGCTTACAAATGTCTGCTTTTGTCTAGAAGTAAGTTCATTACATTGCCTAATCTCATAAATAAGTCCTGCTGGACTTTGTACAGCATCTTTGGTTTATGGGAACATTGTAGAACTTTGCAAAGTTTCTTCTCTTGAGTCTGTAATGGCACATATTTCCGTTTATATTCTATTGGCTGAAATTTGGTCAGAAGGATATGTCTAACTTAGAAATGCAGTATCTTTCTGTGATCACAATTATAAGGAAACACAAAATTCTTTTAATAACAGCCAATCTGTGACACAAGTAGTATGTACATAAATTAGAACATAAGAAAAAAATTAAAAATAGTTAAATTCTCATGTTGAGAAAGAACAATAGAATAAACCAAAATAAAGTTAGGTTCATCAATATGATAGCTGAAATAAGTGGAATAAGAACTTAAGAAGAGTAAGGCTATCAATAGTGTCCAAAATCTTGAAACTTCTAAGCTAGGTAAAAACACAACCCACTGGCAAGATTGATCAAGAAAAAAGAAAAGTGAAACAACATAGAAATAAATATTAATAGCAGTATAAATATTTTCATACCTCACATTAACTTTGAAATTTTGAAAAAAGTATAGCATTTATTCAAAGTAAGTATAGTTTAAATGGACTAATAATTATTATATAAATAGATGTATTAGCAAAATTTATCAACAAAATGCAGGTAATTTTATAAATAAATTTTAATAAATCTTCAGAATACAGAAATCAAGCATAGGACTAATACATGTTTTATTGAAAAAATGGATAAGGCCTAGAAAAAATACAAATATAATTTATAAATACATATGCAAGCATTTTAAATATAAATCAAAATTACTAAGGTAGTTGAAAATCACCACGTCTTGCAGATGAAGCTGTTCATAATTTGGTAGACAGTTCCATATTTTCACTAGAGATTTTCCTTTCTTTTTTCTAAGAATGGCTCTGCCTTAGAATGAATTTTTCTCTGTCATACTCAGTATTTTATGTGCTTTCAGTGAGAAGAATTTACATTATTTTAGTTTTAAATGTTGATATTGCTGACTTGGCTATCGTTTCTAATAAAGATGTCCTGCTAAGGTTGCTACTCCAGTTCTTAATATGTGGACTGCATATATATTGCCTCCTTAAAGCTTCATTATTCAAGAATCCAGATTGTTTTGTATTTTTATATTTCATATTAAATCTATCTCAAAAGATATAGTTATAAGAAATTTGACTATTTCCATTCCAATTCAAGAACCAAGGAAGACAGAATTGGGTTTCAGCATTTGTCAAAAATTTTCACTCATTGAAAATGTCAAAGGAGTCAAAACATTTTACCTTAGTTTCCTGAATTGTCACCAGTGAGCTCCTACTGGAGTTTGGAGCATATGCTCTGGGACTCACTACTTTAGAGTGGCTGATTTCCTGTCTTCGGGTAGAGGGCTGGAAGCCCAGTGACCAGTAACTGTTGACTTAGCATCTTTCTTTCAGTTATTAATCCCTGGAGCTAGTTTATGTACATGTCTTAGCCAAATTTCTTAAAAATAGCTATTATTAATCAGAACCTACCTATATTTACTTGGATCTTCAATTGTATCACACTTAGTCTGGGTTTCAGTAGGAAGCAAATAACATTTCCTAAGGGCTGCTTAGAGAGATGTGTGAGAAGAGTAAGGAAAACAGCAATAGATGTTAAAGCACTGGTGAGACAGCAGTGTGAGAAGTCATTACCACTATAGACCTGAAGAAACAAAAGGAAGGGATGGATTTACATGGACACAGCAATTTCCAGAAACTCAGAAGAAAGAATGCCTAAGAGGTGACAGAGAAATATAGCTTCCTCTAACATTGACACAAAGCAAGGAAGGAGATAGAAGAAATAAACAAACACCTTGCTTTCAATATTTTGCAGTTGCCTCCATGTCTCCAAACTCAACTGGACCAGAGGCTAACATGTCTACATAATTAATTATAAAGATCGTTATTCAGTGGGCATTGTGCAAGGCAGAGAAGATAAAGAATAGATCTTGGGAACAAAATGTAATTGATCTGCTTAATTTACACCATGAATTCATAGTCATCAGACTGTGTAGAAGCTAATTCACTGCTGTATAATTTTACTAAGTCTGGATTTTTACTTGTTTTAGTAATATTACATAAGAATAGTCTGACAGAGCAGAACTGGCAAAGTAACAGAAATAACGGTCGGTGGAATACAACAGATGATTTAGAAATAGACCTAAACATATGTGGCCAGTTGATTTTGAATAAAAGTCTCAAAGTAATTTAACCAGGAAAGAAAATTTTTTTAACAAATGCACTGGAACAATTGGTTAGCCAAGTGCAAATATGAATCTTAACTCTAATCTCATACAAAAATTGAATTGAAGTGTATCACAGACCTAAATATAAACAGCCAACAGTGCAAAACTTATAGAAGAAAACATAGGGGAAAAAAGTTAGTGACTTGGGGTTGGGCACATATTTCCCAAATAAGACGCAGAAAGCATAAACCACAAAGAGATATGACCTCACATCTGTTGAATGGATTATAATCAAAAAACTGAAAGATAAGTGTTGTCCAAGGATCTGCACAAAGTGAACTCTTTCATGCTGTTATTGGGAATGTAAATTATTACAGGCATTATGAAAAATAGTATGAAAGTTCTTTAAAAATATTTTAAAAAGTAGAACTATCATATGATCCAGCAATCCCTCTACTGGGTCCATATTCAGTAGAATTGAAATCAGTATGTCAACAATGTACCTCCATTCTCATATTCATCACAGCACTATTCACAACATCCCAACCTAACTGCTCATCAGTAAATGAATGGATAAAGAAAATGTGGCATACATACCCAATAGAAGACTATTCAGCCTAACAAAAGAAGGAAATGCTCTCATTTGGGACAATATGGATGAAGCTAACGGTTGTGGCTGGTCTGTAGTCCATATATGAAAGTAATGAGAGAGTACTACTACAAAACATGCCCTCCTCTCTTTCTAGCATGCCTAATCTGTTGACTCACCTATATATTCTTTGGTTCTTGTTGTCCATATGACACATCTCCTTTATTGATTATATTTTGCTTGAGATTTTCTGTTACAACCATAAAATACAAAAATCAGTATAAATGGATTAAACACTAGCAGATACTTTCTATCAAAATGCATAAGTCCTGTTTATACTTTCTTAACATTAATGTATCATGTTTTTTCAATTTTAATTTATTGCCTAACCAAAAAGAAATCTCAATTACTATATCAACAGATCATGGTTACATAAAAATATAATATATCAACAATAAATGGATGGATGTAAGCATTAAGTCACCATATTACCAATAACATTGTGCTAGCAATGAAAAATTGATGAGTGAGATTCTGAAGTAACTTCCAACTACTTTATTGTCTTACTGTAGGAGAGCAAACCCTATAATTGATTTCTATTACACAGAAGCATTTTGTAGCATGGAAAAGAAAATGCCTTTGCCTTTTGCTTGCAGTGCTTTCTAATCATAGCTCAGTCTATTTAATATTTTTGATTAGAAAGAAGGGCACAGAAGGAAATATTATATTCTTTTGACATTAAATAGGCAACTAAGGCTTCTAAGAACAAAGCTGCAAAAATAAAATTAACATTTAAACAAGATGGAAATTTTTCAACTTACAAACAACTAGATCTAAATATATTCATATAGATGACAACAAACAAAATAAAATTGTAACAGAAAAAAATCAAGGAAATGTCTGTGGTGTCAAAACTTACAACTGAGATCTGACAAAATATCCAGATTTACTTCAACATGTAGACAGCAATTACTGCACCATTTTATTTTTATAGAAACAAACATGGTGATGGTTGCATAACTCTAAATATACTAAAACTATTGAATTATATATGTCAAATGGATGAACTTTCTGGTGTGCTTATTATATCTGAATAAAACTCTTTAAAATATGCAGGTATATGTGCAACTGTATTTATACACATATGTACCTATATGTGTTTATGTGTCTATATATGTAGGCATATATGTTTATGTGTATATTTATGTGTGTGTGTGTGTACATATAATCACAGAAGTTAAATATGTGACCAAACATTCAGAAAATCTCACTAAAAAGATATTAAGGTCAAAATACACCAATTTATGAATTTGATGCAAAAGTAATTGCAGTTTCAGACATTAAATTTTAAATCATTGTAACTAGGCTCAAACACATCTTTATTAATCAAAATAGGAACCATTACAATCAAATTTTTGCCAATGAGAAATAAATTTGTTTATCACTATAGTGTAAAAATCCATGCTTTGGGATTCGACAAACTCTTGTAAAACATTTTCTGCATCCTACTGATTGTGGAAGCATTTTCCCCACAAAAAGTTGTTGAGATACTTGAAGAAGTGGTAGTCAGTCGGCGAGAGGTCAGGTGAATATGACAGATGAGGCAAAACTTCATAGCCAAGTCGCTCAACTTTTGAAGCATTGGTTGTGCGACATGCTGTCAGGCATTGTCCTGGAGAAAAATTGGGCCCTTCCTGTTGACCAATGCTGGCTCCAGGCATTGCACTTTTCAGTGCATCTCATCAATTTGCTGAGCACATTTCTCAGATGTAACAATTTCACCGGGATTCAGAAAGCTGTAGTGGATAGACCAGCAGCAGACCACCAAACAGTGACCATGACCTTTTTTTGGTGCATGTTTGGCTTTGGGAAGTGCTTTGAAGCTTCTCAGTGCAACCACTGAGCTGGTTGTTGCTGGTTGTTGTATAAAATCCACTTTTCGTTGTATGTCACAATCCAATCAAGAAATGGTTCGTTGTTGTTGCATACAAGAAGAGAGGATGACACTTCAAAATGATGATTTTGTTGATTTTTGCTCAGCTCATGAGGTGCCCACTTATGGAGCTTTTTCAGCTTTCCCAATTTGCTTCAAATGCAAAATGACTATAGAATGGTCAATGTTGAGTTCTTCAACAATTTCTCCTTCAGTTGTAAGAGGATCAGCTTCAATGATTGCTGTCAATTGGTCGTTGTCAACTTCTGATGGCTGGTTATCTCATCTCCTTTGCAAAACTTCTTGAACCACCACCGTACTGTACATTCGTCAGCAGTTCCTGGGCCAAATGCGTTGTTGATGTTGCCAGTTGTCTCTGCTGCTTCGCAACCAATTTTGAACTCAAATAAGAAAACCGCTGGAATTTGCTTTTTGTCTAACATCATTTCCACAGTCTAAAATAAATATAAAATAAACAGCAAGTAGTAAGTCATTAGCAAAAAAACATACAACAGATGAGGCAAAAATGAGAAATATGCATTAAAATACTGTATAACATAACCACTTTTTTTTAAGAATGTACTCCAATATCAAGTGACAAATTTCAAGAATGCTAAAACCACAATTTGCACCAACCTAATAAATAGACTATCATTGCCTATGGGATCTAACAACAGAAAAGAAAACACATACATACACACGCTCACATACACACATACTCACCTACACACAAAGTTAATCTATACAGTTAATCTTCTACTGGTGTGCCATGTACTGTAATGTATAAGAAAAAAGAAAAAAAAACAAAACAAAGGAACAAAATAAATCTGATGTATTTTTAACCACATTATGATTCTTTGCTATAGGAGCAGAAAATTGAAGGAATGAGAATATTTAAATCTAACTTAGAAAATATGGTGAAGTATGTTGCAATTGTGGTATAGGATTACTTTTAAAATAATGAGCCACAAAACCATAGAAAATTGGGACAAAAGGGATTCAATGTAGAACATCTTAGTTCTTTCATGTTGTAACTACAATACAAACCCCCTGCATTAATGTTTATCTTACTAGTTATTCATTCTAGAAATATTGAAATCATCTTAGACACTTAAATGTTCCTCAAATGTGTATCCTACTAGCGAAGGCAGATTTTCCATGAAGCTGACAAAGCCTAAATTAGTGGTCCTTTACTTGCAAGTGCTCCCTCAGGTTCTGAAAGAGATACTAGCCCCTTGTCCATTGTCTTCAATTCATAGTGTATGTAAGATTAGTCTGGACCCAAGGAAAGGTCTAAGGACCATGTATCTTAAAGAGCACATAAGAAAAATTCTGATATAATTTTCTCAAATTTGACAATTGTAAAATTTGACAACTATAAAATTGTCCCCCAGATTAACTTAATCTGGTATATTTTTGGTGCATGCATACTCTGAAGTATTCAACGTAGGTGGCCTCACTCTTATTCACTCAATTTAACCCCCTGGTAATCCCTACCACAGAAATAGGAGATTATATGAGCAAACCTGTTTAACTTTTTTAGAACTTTTCCTTATGCCTGAGTGTTCTGAAAATGTCAACTCTCCCTCAAGTTTTCTTCAACGACTCTGAAGCCTTCCCTGATACGAAGCTGATATGAAGCCCACAAGATAGAATTATCACTCCCTCATCTCTACTATCTCTATAGCATACATAAGTACTGGAATTCTCTACTGTAATTACTATTAATATTATTATTTTAATCTTACATATACCAGTAAAATGAGTGTTCCTTTACTTTTTAATTTTTTTAGCTAGAATACTATAAGTAATTTAAAAATCCAGAAAATATTTGAGAGACTACATTGATAACCAGATACCATAATTACATAGGAGTTTTTTGGACATAAAATGTTACTGAATATGCTAAATTCCAGACTAACTTTCTATCAACCACTCCCCCAGAAAGCAAAACCGTTTGCTTGCTGTCTAAAGTCTATGCATGTAGTTCTTATGCTTTTTTCCTATTAAACATATAGACTTCAAGTTATTTTAGGGGAGGATATCATTTTCTTTGGTGACATGCAGTGAAACGTGAAGCAACAATGACAAAAAGAAAGAAGAAATAATTAATGAAAATGATTGTGAGACTATCTGTTCTTTTTAGCAGCCTGCATAAAATGCCAACAGTATTGCAGACATTCTTCATCTTAGTTTATATTTGTTAGACAAATACAATCCAACTCAAAGTTATGATTTATGTGCTATAATTGTCTATCTGAGGATATATACCCTGAAGTACAGGCAATAAGAAGTGTTTCTGAATCTTTACCATTTTTTATACATTTCACCTTTATGAGATACATCTTTATGTTTTACTAATGGGTGAGAAAATTTTTGTGTTTTTGGTTTCTGTTGTTAATTAACACTGTAGAGACTGATTAAATGATAGTGTCTTTAAGAGGAAAGAATGATCTTAACAGTATATTTTTATAAGAAGGGCAAATATAGGCCCATGGAATGCCATGATTTTGAATTAGTCAAAATTATGAGCAATTGCAAATATACTTAAAGGAAAGTTACAGAATAATAAAGAATATAAATATTAAATTAAAAATAAAATGTAATATAAATTATGAATAATAGTAAAACACAAGATTGTCTAAACTGAAAGCATGTTTTAGATTTGTATTTCAGGCACAAACAATTTCAATCTTTCCATATAGTTTATTTTGACAAAATCTTCCATAGTTAGCATTATTATTTTCTACAAAGAGTAATGCTGCCTTTTTTAAAATTCCAAGTAACATTTCAACCTAATTAATTTTGAAAGAGTGACACAGAATGTGCAATACACATATCATTTTTAATATTCATATAAAATATATAAATAGATCAAGATATACATGAGGATTGGTGAATATAAAAATTAAGTGAATCTTTCTGTCCTTAGAACATACTTTTAAAAGAAATAATAGTACAACATTTGAGTTATCATTCCATGAGATTTTTGTGTTAGTAAAGGTTGTAATGAAAATTGTCAAATGACTTGCATTTTTCTTTCTTGTTAAAAGCTTTCTCATGTGGAAAGTTGTCTTACATTGTGTCAAAAGAATAAGCTGTCAGATTGCTAATGTTTAATACATTCTGAGAATAACTGCCATGTACTATACTAATTGACCTTTTCGAAACTCTGAATTTGATTGGATGGACATTTCTCTTCTATTTAAAAACTCAAACCCCTGTTGGGAAGAGCTAAAATGACCATCTGTTGAAATTCAGAATACTAAAAAGGTTAAAGTACACAATCAAATGCTTCAGACTATATTTCATAATTATATTTTGCCACCTTATTTCATTTCAAAAATTATGATAACCTGAGATGATGGCATGAATTCAGTCTTCCTTATTTAGAAAATAAAAAGTGAGGTGACCATGTTTACTCTTAGGTGTTATATTGAAGACTTCTATAAATATATTCCTTAGTTTTGCTTGATTAATCTATATATGGCCACTCAAACGTAACAGAATGTTTCAGTCCAGTTCAGTATAGCATTATGATAAAAAAAAGTTAATGTCCTCCATTCAATCTTAAAAGTGGAAATCATTAGAGCATCAGTCATAATCATGTATACTTATGACATAACATACAATGTCCTGGAAATTTAGGGTAGGGCAAATTAAAGTACAACAGTTGATAGAGCAGAAAACAAATAATTATATTAAAAAAAGCCAAGGATTATTTTTGATAGAATTATGTGATCTATTGTATGATTCAAATATATGATTTCTGCAAATTATATAATTATAATAGGAAATGTTATTAGCATAATAATATGCATTTTATAAAGTTTTGATAAGTGTAGATTGCAACAGAATTTGAAGAAAAGTTTTGTGACTATGATTTATTTTCATCAGGTAAGTGCAATTTAAAAATTCCATTCAATAATTTGTCAATAGTAGACACATTAGATATTAATAAATTTGCTTAAAAATGAAAAAATAAGCAATACTGACATATTGCTTTTTTCAAAGAAAAGTTGAGAAGTTTTAAAAATATCTATTTTAATTAAAATATTATAAATAATTTCTGGTTGAAATTATTGCAAATAGCTATATCATATACTTTAAAGAGTCACTCAGAACTGTTTTGCCTGCTTTTAGGCCCAGTTTAAATATCTAATTAACTTTTAATTTTTCATATTTACAAATGAAATTAAAAGCAGAATAGAATATAGCCTGTTTAAACAAACAAAAAAGTCCTATAAAAGTAGTAAGTCTGCTGAATTAAGATGTAATATTAATATAAGTATAATTTATTAGAGTTAGTGCTATAATCAGAGAGAAAGATTTCAGGATACAATACATATCAAATATCAACATATTAAAATAGACCCCAAAACATATATATGTAAACATGATAGATAATATAGATAACTATATATATATATATATAATAGGTCTACTTATTTAATATACATAAAAATTTTTCTACATAGAAATATATGATAATCAGACTTCAGATTGCTCATATACACTGTATTAAATTGAGGCTCATACATCTTATGATCTAACATACTGTAAAAAGAATTTGTGTGATCCCTAAGAGACAGAGATAAACAGATGCAGTAATTAACTTAGATGAAATGAATTTTATGCTCGCATACATTCCTAGTTGATGGTTGTAAAATCCCTGAAAGTACATTGATCTATGCCAGTTTCATCCTATATGATATGAAGACAAATTTTTATCTTTATGTCAGTGTAGGACATGACAGTATAGTGATTTCCAATTCTAACAACATGTCTAAACATACGTGGATAATCCTTCTACAACAGTGCATAGGAAATACTAGATACAATATACTTTAACATATTAAAATACACAAGGAGATTAAAGAAGGAAAGAGAAACTGCTAGTTGACAGAAAGAAAGAGGAATAAACAGTTAAACTGATGATGCATTGGCATGAATGTGGGTGGCAGGGAATTAAACACAAAAGTAAGTATTTCAGATTAAAGGCTGGGATTTTAATACTAAACT
Organism: Lemur catta; assembly: GCF_020740605.2. Lineage (NCBI taxonomy): Eukaryota > Metazoa > Chordata > Mammalia > Primates > Lemuridae > Lemur > Lemur catta. The sequence continues at coordinate 16,397,812 of NC_059139.1, read as the reverse complement.
AGGAACATGAAAGAAATATGTTCTTGAGAGTACAAAAGGGAAAAGCTGGGAGTGAGCTCTTTTGTAAAATGGAGACAAAAGAAAAGCTTAATGAAAGGAAGGAAGGACGAAAGGGAGGAAGGGAGAGAAGGAGGAAGATAAAAATCTCTTTTGCCTGGTCCAGGCAGAAAAGAGAGATTACATTTTTGCCAATGACTCAGGAAAGTGACCTGTATGAGTACAAGTACAAATTCACACACGGGTTTTATGTAATATTTAGTCTTATTAAATTTTTGTGACATCTGACAGATATGTTAGAATAAATAAATAAATAAAATAGAAAAAGAGTAATAGTCAAAGATACTTTTAACAATATTCACAATTAAAAAAAATATAACCTTCTGTTTGGTAATTTCACTGAATCAAGCAAAACTAGACAGATTTTAATAAGTGCAGAAAAATCAATGCCAAAAAAACAATTTTAAGATCAAACAGATGACAAAATACCTATAAATAAAAAACCAGAATGCTGACAACAATAGTCTTTTTTTTTTTTTTTGTCATCCCCATTAGAAGCCAGAAAATAATGAGTAAACTATTTAATGTTCTTAGGCATATAACTGTCAACACATAATTCAATAGGTTATTAATATTTTCATTTTGCTACTTCTCAAGTGCTTCCAAACACTCTTAAGGAAACACCACCCATCTATAATAGAAGGAATGAATTGAAAATATCTCTTTATGTAATCCTTAATAATAATAAAAGCTATAAATTTATCATTTACTTTTTAGAACATGACATAACATACTTACAAATAAAATGACATCAAATCTCATGTACTTTACTCAGAATTTAACAGGGGAATTGCTGCAACAACATTTTAAGTATATGCTGAATCAATGAATATATAGATGTTACATTTGTAATTACGTTTCTCTTAATTCTGTCACTTGTTAGAAATGTCTGGTTATTAGTGGCAACTGAAGCTATTAGCAAAAATTAGAGATTTTTCTCTTTCATTTAAGAGAGCCCTTGTAGAAACATAAAAAAGAATTGTTGTCAATGTATACAACAGCAGGAAACACTCATGATTATGAGCTTAATTTATTTAATCATAAAATTCTAGAATAGAAAACACATTATAAAATTCATTTTATAAATATAATGTAAAATTGAAAATTTTATGATACAAAATTGAAAATCTTTGGGAAGAATAACACAAAGATTTTTTTTTAGCTTTGAAAATGGTGTAAGACTGAGGTCTGATCTTATTCTGATTCTGAAAAAAATAAAAATTACATAAACAAATCCATAATAAGCACCTTGAATTAAGAATTATTTATTAATAACCACATTAGTCAATTATCTCATTAATTAGTAATTGCTTTAATTAATTAACAAAGAAATTACTCTTTTCCACATGCTGTACATTTTTAACTTTCAGAAAAATGTACATTGCTAATGCAATACAGGGAAGTCAGTAGGTAGTAATCATCCCTGGAATAAACCAGGTGAAAGGTCTCTACCAGGTCTGCCATCAGTACATTACAGGATACTGGATAAAGTTTCTTCAACCTTTTGTTGTTTGCCTTTTCTTTTGTAGCTCCAATTTTAATCTGAGATTATTTTCCCCAGGCTGAACAACTTCTTTAATATTTCTGGTAGTGCAAGTATACTGCTGTTAAGTTCTCTCTTCTTTTGATTGCCTCACAACTATGTCTTTTCTCTCAGCACTGTAAATTTGTGTTCCAGTATCTTCTGGCTCACAATGTTTCTGATAATAAATTAAAAGTAATTCTCATCCCCCTTACTGTCTTCCAATGTAATATGTCTCCACTCCTATCTACTGCTTTTTTGTGATTTTCTTAAGAGTTTCTATCAAATTTGAAATTGTTTCATGCCAGCCACTAATTTTCAATTATTGTTTTCTTTCTCTCTTCACATGGAAAACTGCTTTTGATACTTTTTCCCTTAATCCCAGAGAATTCTATTTTTTTTTTCAGAATTTTTCTCTCTTTGCTTAAATTTGTATAGTTTCTATTGCTACAGTTGAACAGGTGAATTTTGTAATGAATATTCAAATGGATAGGTTGAGTAGGTAGTAACTAATTTAGAATGTAAGTCTAACCTACAGATGTGCATTTTATTGTGATGGGAATTTAGATGGTATTCATACTCTGATAGTGGCTGGTCATCAAGGGAATGAATATGAAAAGAGAAGGAAAGCATTGAATACTGAGTCTTGGGGCACTCCAAAAAATAAAAGATTGGGTAATCGAGAGGAACCAACAAAAGGGATTAATAAGGATCAACTAGTAAAGTAAGAGAAGGATTAAGAATGTGTGGTGTCCTGGAAGCAAGGGTAGGGCAATGTTCCTGAAGGAAAATAACAACCATCTGAATCAAATGCTGCTGGTTTGATACATAAGACAAGTACAAGAATATACTGTTGGGCTGACATACTTGGATGTTATTAGTTACACTGTCAGCAGCAGATACAATGAACCGTTGAACATAAAGATTGCAGTGAATGGTGGAAAGAATAAAAGACAAGAATTTGGAGATAGTTGATAAATATCTCTACATATGCCCTTCCATACACACATTTTGTTCCCATATATATTTTCTTTACATGTTTTGGAAAAAAATACATATGAAAGAATAACGGCCCTCAAAAGATATAGAGTTCTAGCCCCCCAGAATTTGGTTGGGACTCAGACACCAGAGTTGGAAATACTTACTGAATAAAGCCAAGTAATTTGCTTCTCTCTTTTTTTTTTTCTTGGTTAATCTGGCTAGTGTTTTATTAATTTTGTTTACCTTTTAAAACAATAAACTGTTCGATCCTTTTTATCATTTTTTCATCTAAATTTTGTTTAATTCTGCTCTGGCCTTCTTTATTTCTTTCTTTCTCCTAATTTTGGGGTTGTTTTGTTCTTGCTATTCTATTTCCTTGAGATGCATCATTAGACTTCCTTTGGAATATTCCTATCTTTTAATTTTATTGTTATAAACCTCTCTTAGCACTGCTTTTTCATTATCCCATAGATTTGGTATGTTCTGCTTTAAGTTTCATTTGTTTCAAGAAAATTTTTGATTTCCTCTTTCATTTCTTCTCTGAGCCAATGAAGCACATTGTTTAATTTCCATCTATTTGTACAATTTCCAAAGCTGCTCTTGTTATTGATTTCTAGTTTTATTCTATTGTGGTCTAAAAATATACTTGTTATAATTTTGCTTTTTTAAAAATTTACTGAGATTTGTTTTGTGTCCTAACATATGGTCTATCCTGGAGAATGTTCCATGTGTTGATGAGAAAAATGTATACACTATGGCTTTTGGGTGACATGATCTGTAAATGTCTGTTATGTCAATTTGTCCTAATGTGCAGTTAAATCCATTGTTTCCTTGTTAACTTTTTGTTAAGATGATCTGTCTAATGCTGACAGTGGGGCGTTGATGTCTTCAACTAATATTGTATTGGAGTCTATCTCTCCCTTTAGCTCTAGTAATGTTTGCTTTATATATCTGAGTGCTCCAGTATTGGGTGCCTACCTCTTTAAAATTGTATCCTCTTGGAGAATTGTTCCCTTTATCATTATATTCTTTGTTTCTTTTTACTGTTTTTGACTTAAAGTCTGTTTCTTCTAATATAAGTACAGCTACCTTTGCTCAGTTGTGGTTTCTGTTTGCATGTAATCTCTTTTTCCATTCTTTTACTTTTAATCTATTTGTGTCATTTTGGGTAATATGAGTTTTTGTAGGCAGCATAGAGTTGGATCATTTTTTTTTCCAGTCAGTCAGCCTATATCTTTTAAGTGGAAAGTGTAATCCATTTATTAATATTAATACATTCTAGGTTATTATTGATATGTAATGGTTTATTCCTTTTATTATATTAATTGATTTCTGGTTGTTTTGTATATTCTTTGTTCCTTTCTTTCTCTCTTATTGTTTATCATTGTAGTTTGGTGGTTTTCTGAGTTCTTTCACTTCCTTTTTTCTGTGCTTGGTCTACCAGTGGGGTTTATAATTCCATATGTTTTCATGATTGTAGATATTGTTTTTACCTTCAGGTGTAGGACTCCCTTAAGCATTTCTTGTATGGCTGATCTAGTGGCTTGAATTCCCTCTGCTTTTCTGGTCTAGGATAGACTTTTTTCTTCTTCCTTCATAAACGTTAACTGCTGATTATAGTAACCTTGAATGGCAGTAGTTTTTTGTTTTTTGTTTTTTCTTTACCCTTTGAATATATCACTCAATCTCTCCTAGCCTGTATGATAGCTGCTGAGAAATCCACTGTTACCCTGATGTGGGCTCCCTTATAAGTGAATAGAAGGTTTTCTCTTGCTTTTTTTTTTTTTTTTTAGTATTCTCTCTCTCTCTCTCTCTCTCTTTTTTTTTTTTTTTTTTTTTTTTTTTTGACTTTTAAGAGTTTGACTATAATGTGCCATGGAGAAAAAATTTTTTGCATAGTTTGGAATTTCCGAGCTTCCTGTATATGCATGTCTAAATCTCCTGCTAGATTTGGGAAGTTTTAGCTATTATTTTGTTATATAAGTTTCTAACCCTTTTGTTTTTCTCTGCCTTATCGACATGGAAAATTCCAATATTTGCTCACTGTATGGTGCCCCATATGTCATGGAGGCTTTGTTCATTCTTTTCTATTCTTTTTCTTTTTTAAAAATTTTTGTTCATTGGGGTTATTTCAAAAGACCTGTCTTCAAGTTCTGAAATTCTTTCTTCAGCTGGATCTAGTCTATTGTGAAAAGTTTTAAAAGTATTTTGAATTTTTCAGTTTCAGAATTTTCTTTTTTTGATGTCTACCTTTTTGGAAAATATCTTATTCATATCCTGAATTGTTTTCCTGATTTTTTTTTTTATATTTCTCTTCTGTGTTCTCTTATACCTTACTGAGCTTCTTTAATATTTTTATTTTTAATTCTTTTTCTCATATTTCATATATTCATATATTTCTTTGTGATTAGAGTCTCTTGCTGGATAATTATTGTATTCATTTGGAGGTGTCGTATTTCCTTGCTTTTGCATATTTTTATATCCTTATATTGATATCTGCATATTTGGCATAACAGTTGCTTCTTTCAATTTTTTGAATTTGCTTTCATAGGGGAAGATTTTTTTCCTAAAGTTGTGCCTGTAGTGCTGGTTGGGTAGGGCACTTTGGCTTGAGTCTTGGTGCATGCAGTAGAATAATTTCCATATGATATCTGCAGAAGTAAACAGTGTCGGTGGTGTCTGTGATTTCCTCAGTGGCTTAGGGTGCAGTTGTTAATGGAGGCTGTGGTGAAGTTTTGCTGGGGATGGGGATGCCAGGTGGGCCTTTCCTCAGCCTACAAGGTGGCGTATGTTGGCTCTGGTGTTAGCAGTGTCAGGAGGGCAGGTTCTTGGGCCTTCACACAGGTTGCTTGGGTGCCAGTAGTAGCAGACATGGGCCTGGTGGGTTGGTAGGTTCTTGGGCCCCTGGTCAGCGAGTGTAGGCCTTGGCAGTAGTAGTAGGGAGACTAACCTCTTGGTCCACAGTGGCCCATGCTGGTGTTGGCAGTAGCTGTGATGGATTGGGCAGGCCAGTCCCCAGTCCCGCAGATGACATGTGCATGTGGTTGCCTGCTATGTTGGTAGCAGCAGGTTGGGTGGGCCTGGCCTCAGGCTCCTGGGTGAAGTGCTCAGGTGATCATGGTGGTGGACTGAGCTGGGTGGTCCCCAGTCCCCCAGATAGTGGGCTCAAGCCCTGGTGGGAGGAGGGGGAGGTTCTTAAACCCTGGCTGGACAGAGCCATCCTTAGGTATCCCAATGTGGCTTCCAGGTTCTGGATTTTGTAGGCAGGTCTGGGGTGATTCCAAGCCCAGGGAGAGATGCTTGGGAGGGGGCAGCACCAACTGCTATAACATTGCTACTAAGAAGGGTAAACTTCCTTTGGATGGCATCAGCCATATTCAGGCAGCTGGGATGTGCACACTTCGCTTGCGCACTGGCCCCAACTTTGGTAGCCTGTTGTGGCAGCTGTTGCAGATGGGGGAGTTGTCCTTGGAGTGCTTGAAAATGTATAACAGCTTCACTGCTGAGGCAGCTGGGTCACTGCTAAGGGCTCCTGTTTTAGCCCTGGAGGCAGCAGGCAGGCATGAGGATGGTTGTGGGTGAGGGATGTCAGTGGGGCTCAAGAGCAGTGCAGGATGCTATATGGGGGAGACCAGACTCGCAAAATGGTGCCTTGCTTTAGCAGTTTAGGATTTGAGGGGTCTTGGGGACTTAGCATGAGCTCTGTCTCTGGGGTAATGTCTTCCTACAATCTCTAGGAAGCTACCTACATTATTCCCTGGGCTCAGGAGGGTCCAGTGGCCTTCCTGTGGCTCACATGCAGGAGTCCCAGGTGGGCACTCACTTACACTTTCCCCACATTGGGGAGGCTCTCCAGGTTCCCAGGCTATCCCAGTGAGCAGGCTGTCTCACTTCCTTCTCCTTCCTTGCTTTGGGTGTTTCCGGTCACTTCTCTGTAGAATTTCAGTGTTCTCCCTTAGATGATGTATTTGAAGTTTCATTTTCTACTCGCTATTTTTGTTTTTTTTTTTGTGGAAGAAGAATTCTGTAGTCAGCCATTTTCCCTTTTGTCTCTGTCTTCTCTTATAAAATTGAAAGCGTTGCTTCATTTCCTCTCCTACCTGATTAACATATGAAAATCTATATGATAATCAGATGGTTTTTCCTTTGTCAGTGTACATTTCTTTCTCCCTAGAAACATTTTGGTTTTTCATTCTGTATCTGATATTTTAAATTTCACACAGGCACACATACACACATTTTGGTCTTTTATCATTCAATCTACTTGGCAAAGAGATGTTTTCAAGTTGAGGATATAACTTTCTTTAATGAATGTTTTCTGCTATTTTTCAATATTTTCCTATATATATTCTCTGGTTAAAATTAAAATAATGAATTTGAACTTTGGAAACATTTCTTATGTATTTTAACTTTTATCTTGTAATTATTTGCCTTTTATTCCTCTTTGTCTTAGGTTATTCAGGATTCTTCCAAATGTCTTTCCTCTATTTACTGACTCTTTTGCATATTTATTATTCATGCATATTTACAAATTACTTCTCTTTGTCCAAGTGGTTCTTTTTAATGAGTTGAATTTTGTTTTACAGGTACAGTACTTTCTTATTTCACTCTAACTTTACTAATTTAAATATCTTGACAATTTTGGAGTTTATGTTTTCTTCATTTCTTTTTGCTCTTGGGTATTTTGTTCATTTCAGTTGTTTTGAATTTTCTTTTTGATTCACTTGAAAACTCAATAGAAATTTACTTTTTTTATGTCAGAAAATAATTTTAATATTTGAAAAATAGGTACCAAGTATTAAAGCAAATTTTATAAAATAAACTTTCCTTCTTTATAATTGGAAATAATACATGCATTTCTTTATAGATATTCATAAATTTATATTTCTGTATCTGTAAGTTTTTGCTGACTACAAACAACTTTTATTATTTTCCGGTCGGGGCACCTATATGATGTTCTGGTTTTTTTATTATTTTATATCTATCATCTTTTGTTGTTGCATATATCTTCTTCTTTTTACACCTTAAAGATAATGGTAGGCTAAGAAGTAGTACAACACTTTAATCTCTATCTTTTACCTTAAAGGTGATAGCATACTTCACATTTCTGTAATATATCTCTCACGTTTTACCAAGATTTATTTTCAAAGATATTTTTTCAGGAATTCTCCATTTAAGTTGACACAAATGTCCCTAGAATAGTCACCCTGATAAGACAATTCTTTTATCTTGCAACTGCATCAAATTCACTACACATTCTAGTGCTCAGGTCCCCAGAGATTGTTGTTTTCATGCTGGAACAAAGAAAATAGATACAGGATGAAATATTGTAAAGGTCTGAGAAGGAACTAAGGCAGATAGAAGAGATCAGACTGAAAAAAATTTACTTTCTTCTCTAAGATCGTGATGGTTACTTTTTCTCTTTTTGTAGTTATAAAAGGTTAGAATTATCTGCAATAGAAACGAGAAATTTACAAATCCATTAGAATAGGATATTTTGTAGAATTATTCTATATTAGTTCCAATGACAGTATTCTTATTCAGTTTTCCTCATTTGTCTTGAATTTTCTGTTTCTAATCTATTTGTTACTGAGCACCAATTCTTCTGAAATTCTGCTGAATAATAGTTTCAGAGATTAATCAGGTTTCTAACAGTCAACGGTCTCCATGGCCTCTATATACAATCCTAGTAACTTCATCAAAAAGAGGTGTGTTTGTATATACATGTATACACACATATATATTATGTATATATATAATATTTCATATACACAACAATGAAGTATGGAAGTTCAGATTTTGGTGATGGTGAGACAGTTAATTCAGTCCAATCATATCACTTAACCAACATGAGAGAGATTTGGGAAGATGGCAGAGTAGGAAGCATAAGAAATCTGCACTTGGACCTAGACAAAAATTGTACTTTCTGAATCTGTCTGATGTAACTGTTTTGGAACTGTGGAGTCTACTGGATGGCTTTTGCAGGGAGGGCTTGGGAAGTAAATTGTGATTAATTGCGGACAATTTCAGCTCTTAACTAAAAGCAGCTATCTGCCTAGCAGCTCCTCACTGCCTATCTCCAGCCCAGTTGCTGTGCACATGTTTTAAGAGCAGCTTGTGAAAGCCAGAGTAAGCAAAAAGAAACATGTTCTACAAGTATCTGTATATATCTTGTTCTTCAGCATATCAATCACAATTTTGAACTCTCTTTGATGACTGGTAAGATGACCATCTATATCAGAGCATGCCTTGAACTGTATCTAGAATAATGAACAGTGAAAAATATTTAAATAATACATGCATTTGAAAATAAGCATTTTCAAAATAAATATGTTAAAATATTTACAACAACTTCAGTGCATGAGAAACAGTTCCTTATACTGTTCATGGATTAGCCATTAGATTTTGACTTTACTGGAAAGGGAGCGTGCTCTTGGCCAAGGTAACTATTCTCATCCAAGGAAGTTCCCACAGATTGCCAGGGAAAGCTGTCTTTGGGCAGCACTCTCAGAAGTTGGCAGAGAAAGCCCTTCATTTCCGAATGCACAGCTGGGTGATGCATCACGACGCCCACAGAACGACTGAAGGATGATGTGTGCTGCTGGAGTTGATATCTAGGTTGCATTTCTGCATGGGATGGGTTGTCTCCCTTCTTCATGGATGTTTCCAGACACACCGTACAGCTCTTCCACACAAATTTTACAGTTACAACTTCTGGCAGTAGTCCCCAGTACTGTGACCTCTTCCTGTCCCAGTGTGAATGTGCATGTCTGTCTGCTTGTGTGAGTCAGAAACATTTGTTGCTGAGGTATTATTTGACCTGTGGAGCAGGCCCTCCTGTTATGATCAGTCACTTGTTGTCACTTACGTAACATTTCATGTGGATTGATGCAGCTCTCTGCTTGAATAGAAACAATTTTAGGAATGTTTCAGAATCTGCTTTAGTCTTCAGTGTAGTGTTACCTGTTTTCCACCTTTTAATGAGTCTGCTTATTTGCCATTCATATTTTCCAGAACTATTATCTAATTATTCAATTTTTATGTATATCTGAACTTCTTCATTGATCATTTCTGTTACTTTCAGGATTTATAACCAACAGGGGTAGCTGCAGTATGTGTTCATTCTGCCATTTTAAACTGAAGCGTGTGATTGATACTTTTACATGACTGTTCATGAGTTACTTATGAACTTAAAAATATATGTATTTATGAATATTTTAAGAGTAATTTTAAAAAGGTTTAGCCTTCATTTTCTAAAGATATTTGTATATCCTGTGTTAATTCACAAGCTTCAAAATTCAGTGATTTTAATTTTTACAGATAAATTTGTAATACTCAGTAATCACTAGTCATACATATTCTATTTCTATAGAAATAAGTAATAGTTTTCATCACTATACCTTTCTCAGTCCTCTAACATTAGTAATTAATCTATTTACTGCCCTTAATAAATAGTATTTATTTCTTCAAGTTATTCTTTGAATGCTAAACGACTACAATTTAACTTTATTTTCTATAATATTTTCATAAATTAATACTTTAGTTCAAAGGAAATTAGTGTTATCCCATAAGCAACTTTCCTTTATGCCTTTTTGCCACTTCATGACTGTATTTATTATCGCCATTTTGGGGTTAAGGAGTTCAAATTTCAGGCACACCTCGTTTTATTGCACTCTGCTTATTACACTTAGTAAATATTGTGATTTTTACAAATTGAAGGTTTGTGGCAACCCTTTGTTGAGCAATTCTATCTGCACCATTTTTCTAACAGCATGTGCTCTCTTTGTGTCATTGTGCTAGCATTTTTTACTAATAGCAATAATGTTTTTTAAGTTAAGGTATGGTTTTTTAAGATATAATACTATCACATACTTCACATACGTGATAGGCTACAATATATTGTACACATAACTTCCACATGAACTGGGAAACAAATTCATGTGACTTGTTTTACTGTGATATTCTATTTATTGTGGTGGTATTATAGAACCAACCCATAATATTTCCGAAGTATGACTATATTCAGTTTGAAATCCGTGCCATTTTCTCTATCCCTGTTTTCAAATAAATTTTTCATAAATGATATAGCTTTCTATTTTTAATATTGTCTTTCCATTCTGTGAATTTTGAAATTGAAGAAAACATAGCATGTATCTACTTATTACTATAAATGACAGTATTTCTATAAAACTGAAAATTTTAGAGTTTTATTTAATCAATGGAATCTTAATTAAAGGTCAACTTGAATATCAAACATTATGTAGTGGGAATTAAAGCAGAGACTCTGTTAATACTAAGGGAAGTAAAAAATAATATAAATACTATTTGAATTTACATTGATGTAAATGCTATTTGAATTTGTTGATTATGTTAAGCAAAGTATCATTGTCTTGCCTTTTTTCCCAAGGTAATTAATGAAGTGATTATTTTGATAATTATCTTCATGAGTACTTCGTTTAAATTTTTTTCAATAAAAATATTTATTTTCAGAATATATATTCATTCATTCCTTGAATTAATAAATACCACTCTCCTCAGTACACAAGTCATGAAATTAAGCGCTGTGGGGTATAAAAGTGATGATGTAATACATAGTGGACTTAAGAGTCATGCAGAGGTGTAGTGGAAACAGAGAAGAGGTTTAAAATAAACTCAATGAATAGTTGGCAAAGCTAGAGGCCCAAAGGTTAATTTTATTTTGTAGATTAAAAATATCTGTAAAGGTATTTAGGGTTTAGATTGAGCAGACAATGTCAGGGATGGCGGTCATGAAAACAACTCGCCCAAGTACATGGGGCAGTGGCCTGTGAGAGTATGAGGCCCAAAGAGGCATGTACGCTGCTCTCTTCCCTGCTAACCCTGGTCTGCTAAAACGTGATTCTGATCGACTCACTGTCAAAGCCCAAGTTCTCAAACACCCACAGCCAATAGGCTCCCTTACTGCCTTATTTTCTTTCAGTCTCTGCCATTGAATTTGATCAATAGGGATTCTCCTTCCTGGAGTGCACTTTTGCCTTGATCACAAGATCAAATGCCTGAAGGAAACTTTGTAGTGAAATTCCTGTTATACCATGTGTCCTTAAAAATTCCCTAGCTCATATTCAAATAAGAAAAATATATCATTAAATATGTTAGCATACTTTTATTCTTTTCTAGGTATTTCTTCTTCCAGATAAAGCCACAGGAGAAATTAGGTTTGTTACAGAGGAAATGAAAGAGAAATGAGGAGTTAATGTTCAGATTTAGCACACAGATGGCTCATTCCATTTCCTAGAATAGCACTGTCCGATAGAAATATAAAGTAAGCCACAAAGATAATTTTAAATTGTCTAGAAGCACAATTTTTAAAACTAAAAGAAAACATTAAATTAATTGTATTCAACCAAATTTATTTTTAAAATTTTATTTCAACATATAATTGATGTAAAATGTTATTATTATTATCTTTTTTTTTTTTTTTTTTTGAGACTGAGTCTCACTCTCTTGCCTGGGCTAGGGTGCCATGATGTCAGCCTAGCTCACAGCAACTTCACACTCCTGGGCTCCGCAATCCTCCTGCCTCAGCCTCCTGGGTAGCTGGGACTACAGCCATGTGCCACCGTGCCTGGCTAATTTTTTCTAGTTTTAGCTGTTTTAGCTAATTTCTTTCTATTTATAGTAGCTACAGGGTCTTGCTCTTGTTCAGGCTGGTCTCGAACTCCTGAGCTCAAGCAATCCTCCTGCCTCAGCCTCCCAGAGTGCTAGGATTACAGGCGTGAGCCACCACGCCTGGCCAGAATATTATTGAGCTATTTTATATTATGTTTTTCGTAAACCTGCAAAATGTGGTATATATTTTACACTGATGACACATCTGAATTTGAACAATACACATTTTGTTTACTGAATAGTTAGCTACTTGTGGCTAGTGGCTACTGTATCAGACAGTACAGGCCTAGAAAACACTTGGAGTGCCAATGGTCCTATTGTTGAAAAAAGTGATTTTTAAAAATATCCAAAATATTTAAGGTTCCTATACAAAAGACAGGCTTGGCTACATGAATGTTCAGTGTTATCATATAGTACAGTTAGAAAGACCACAATATATACTGGAAAAAATAGTTCTTCTTATTCTTCCAGGAAGTGAGGTATTCCTGTATGTTTTCTTCTGAGAGTTGGAAGTGTAGGGAATAATATGAAACCAAAGGGAGGAAAGCATGAAGTCACACTGGCTGTATCTTGGCTACAGAATGCAAATTTAAATTCTGAAGGGAATGGATATTAGGTAGGTTAAACTGAAAACTTAAAAAAAAATGTAAGGGTCAATCAGGGTGCTCTTGTGCCAAAAACATAGTTATAAACAAGTAATTTATGAGAAGATAGTCACTTAATTTGCATGTTTTATTATATGCAACAAATGAATTAAAAAAAGATAGGCTATCCAAAAGTTACCAAAAAACATAAATATTTCATATAAAAGCATATTCAAATGGGCAGTATCATGTTAAAAATATTTAATTTCCTTAGCCATCAGTGAAATGATATAAATTTACACATATGAAAATGGCTGAAATGAAAATGAATGACAATTCTAAATATTGTGAGAGAGATGGACATACAATATATTATACACTCCTGGTGAGAATGTAAATTTGAACATTGATTCTAGAAAGCTCTTTGTCCTTATCTTCTAATATTGAATATATGCATACCTTTTGGCCCCATGAGTGCATTCCAAGATATCTACACAAATAAAATTCCTATATTTGTTAATTACAGCATACTTACTAAATTATAGCTATAATATTTCTAATAGCCCTCACCTCCCCAAAACATGCCTTAATGCCCATCAAAAATTGAGTAATAAAATGAAATATGGTATATTGAGACAATAAATGGTATAAAAATGGCATTGGCAATTAGAATAAATTATCTGCATACAATCCTGGGGATTGATATCACTAACAAAATACTAAGCAGCACAATGTATAGGTTGGGGGTGTACAGTGTTGGAGACTTAAAGAAAAGTGTGGGAGTATGAAAGAGTGAACCAGGAGCATAGAAAATTAGTAGACAAAGGGAATTTAGTAAGTTAGAGCTGAGAGCCCAGTGGAGTAGTGGTCAGTAATGTAAAATAAGAGTAGTCAGTACGATTATATGTTTTTCATGGAGCTTATTCCCATGGAGCCCCCAGACAGGGTTCAATATCTGGGCAAGAACTTTTGTCTAATAATGCCCCTGTCTGTGTCTCACTCTTTCTTAAAGAATCCAATATGAACATTTGAAACAGAGACCTTAGACATTACTGTCCTCTGTGTGTTTTTTTTTTTTTTTTTTTTTTTTTTTTTACATTCTTCCCCTGATTACACTGTATTTTCTGGGGAATTTTTTTTTTCTTAACATTTCCTTTCAAATGCAATCGCTTTCCTATTTCATGTAATTGCCAAGTCTTTGTTTTTTTCTGAGATTCATTTGCACCTTTACGTGGCAATTCCTTGTTATTTTCTCAAAACCAATTGGCTCTAAAACTAGGGGTTGCAAAAATCTTATGACAAGTCTATAGAAGAAGCAAGAATTTTTCACAGTCCTAGGCTAGTTCCCACATGTAATAGGTTTAAATTTGGTTCTTAAGAGAGAATAATGCCATGTTAATTCAAATTCCTAAATCAGATGAAACTGCTTTACACTCCCAACATTTGAACAACTGGAAAATGCAGCCATGTATTGACAAAATTACCCCATCATGTTTCTCAGAACTGTTGGAGAATGGCATCAAGGAACATGGTGTGGATGATTCTTCCATATGATTCGTTGTGGTGTCAACCATTTGCTCATTCTGCTGAATACACTAAGGCCAAATAATGATCATTCACCATTGCTCTGGGAAAACTCAGGCATGACTCAGACCGAGTTGCTGGAAATTTTGTAAACTCTTTCAGCAATCTCCCTCCTGCTATCAGGTTATCCTCGTCCTTTGGGAATCTCATCCTCATCTGGACTTCACACAAGTTCATGTGCAGCCACAGATGGAATGTAGATTTTTTTTTCGTCTTGAACCTTCTTAATTTAGAGGAGTCTTTCTTCCTAAAAGAATCCAAAATTATTAAAACAAGTTTAGGTGTGAAATTAAATATTTATTAATAACAAGAAAGAAATCTTATGTTACACATTCTTAAAAACTGCAAAATACCACTGACATCATAACTTAAGAATATTATCCTAATATTTGTATTAGTTAACTACCAACACACTTCTAGAATATTGTTTATTAATAAACTCTTTGATAGCCTTTTCATATGTAAATAAAATTTTATTCTATTTTTATAATGACAAAAGAATATTACTTGAAATATTCTATTAGCAGGATTGATTATATTATTTTTTATTATTGCTAGTTAAGGGAATTTTTTCTTCTCAGCTTTTTGTTTCCTTATTCGTGACATCATACTAAGATGATATTCTACAGCCTGGACTACACAGAACATTCTATTTCACAAACAGATCTACTGACACTTTGTGGTAATGTTATGATCATATACTTTACAAACACAGGAATTCTTTCTTTTTTATGTGAAATAAATTATATTGTTTTCTATACATACACTCATATATATATATAAATTACAATTGTGTATCTTGCAACATTGAGCATATTTCTGTCAAGAAAAAATTTCTATTTTGACAAGGCAAAAATGAAAACCAAATATTCATTTATAGTTATGCACATCTAATCTGCAGATTAGTTTCAATTGTGAACACTTAATATTTTGGTTTTATTCCTCTACTATGTACATATTTTCCATTCTTAGTGCCATCGAGTACATATTATGGCATGGTCTTGAGGCTGTCACTGTCCTTTTATTACGGTTAGTGCTATGACAATAGATGTCTTATCCCTGGATGAGTTATGACAATGGGTATTGGAATTCCAGGACACCATCACTTCAGCATGGCAGGTAAAATGGTGTAGATGGAGATGAGGCTGATCAACGGAAATATTTTCCACTAAACTCATAATAAATGCATCTCTAATTTACCTCTCATTTATCACTCACCAAAAATGCTGTTCATCATGTTATGCTACAAGACACAATGGGATGTATGATGGAGGGGAGTTACCATGGAAAGAGGCAAAGGTTTTAATTAAATGTAGTTCATATAACTTATTTTTTTTAATAAAACAATAACAACAATCAAAAAAATAAACCCCAAGCATTCCAGACCATCCAGGATAAAATTCAAATCCACATGCTAATCTTTTTTGTCTACACAAAATTTATTCCAGCTAAATTATTCTAATATTGCCTTTTAAAAAATTCCATTCCTTTGCCTCCCTATCATATAATTTTGTGGTCATCTACATTTATTCAATGAATTTCCATTTTACCAACAATTATATTTTTCAAGCTAAACAGAAACAAAATACAATGAGAAGTTTTTTTTTCTCCTTTAAGTGTCATTATTTTCTACTATTCTCTACTCAATATGTAGTTTTTTTATCGTTTACTTTCTTTAAGTCTATGTTTTAATATCCTCTGCTTTTTAAATACTTTAAGTTCAGGGGACACCTTTCTTAGCACCATCTCACTTGTAAAGTTACAAATACCCTCTATCAATCCTACATCCTTAGTAAAGCATACTTTATTTAGTGATAAAAATACATTCCTTCAAAGAAGGATTAACATCTCTTTCATACTTGGGTTTCTCATAACATTAAATACAATGTTCTTTAAATAGTACGACTTGCACAGACATTTTCAAATGAATGAAAGAATGAATCCAAAGACAATTATAATTTTATGTCTAGATGTAACTTATTGCTTTGAAAATAGTTTTGTGATTAATTCTTATTCTTAGCTAATTTAATAAGAAATCTTGATTAAAGCATTTAGTATACTTCAATTTGCACTTATTAAATTTAAATTATTTTGAATCCAAGAAATTAAGGCTCCTTTTTAGCCAGTATTGCTGGAAAGTTTTTATCATTAATATTTTAGAGCTGATGTTTTAGCTAAAATGTTCTACTCTAAGCACCTTCTTCTTTTGAAGTTAACAAATAATTATCAACAGATACCTTTGGAAAATTGATTGTACAATATCTTAACTTCTTGAACAAATTATGCACATAAAACATAAATTTATTCTCTTGATTGGTTTTCCTTATGAATATCAGGTTTTATGGTTCAGTGATGCCTACATGACTTGATGAAACCTATTTATATCTAATAAAAATAGCTTCAGAAATTTGTGCTTTTCATAATTTGGTAGCTTTCTTTTCATAATAGATTTTGTTTTTATATTCTCTGTCACTGACTGATAGCATATCCTTCTTTGGCCATTATATAGAACTATAGCAGCTTCTTCAAATTATTTTACCTGTATTTCTAATACGCTGTCATATTGAAAATTAGATAAAAATTTGATGTCATCAGGCACAAACAATCATAAACAACATCTGAGAGAAAGCATGATGAAAGGTCCATGGAGAAAAAAATCATTATTTCCAGTAATTTATAACTTTAATCTGTCTTCCTAGGTATCTATTGTCTACCTATGCTTATTTCTGATTTTTAACTCTCTGTCACCTCTGTACATAACTGAGTGTTGGGTAGTTATGTTATCTTTATACTTTTATGAATTGTACCTAAACTAGCTTAAAGTAGCTTAACCTTTGGTAACTTAACTCATATTTTACTATATTTAGTTACTCTAATTAACATCAGTAAAGATACTGACAAACTTTAATCTTATTTTCTGAAGGCCCTTTTTAAAAGTACTGAAGAGCGGAGTAAAATTGTTCTATATTTGGTGTTGTTATTGTTGTTTCTGTTTCTTTGATTTTTTTAATAGTCACCATTTCCCAGATGCTGTATAGAAGGATATTTCTGTGAATAGATTTCAGAAGGTATTAAAACATAGTAAGTTTAGAGAACATTTCAATCATTTACTGTGAATATAGAGTTTGAAAAGATGTGAAATAGAGCAAACTCCATTACACAAATAGAAAGACAATTTTCAACATTTTAAAACACCATAATCATGTCACTTAGGGTGACTACTCTTGCTATTCAGTGTTCCAGAGTATTTCTATTTTTCAAATAGACAAAAGATTTAGTTGATCAAAACGCATTATGCCATTCCACATACTGGGTGCTCAGAATAATGTACTAAGTGATATAGACAATGTACCTTTTTTAAATGAAAATTTTAATCTGAATCAGTTAAACATATACATGTATAAAAATATCAGAGAAAACTGATAATTTATAGAGTATAAAAAACAAAAGGAGCTAAGTCAATTCTAAGTGTCTCTAAAGCATTCCCAGAGGAAGTCATGTTTGAGAAAAGATATGAAAAAGGACCTTGAATCATTTAGACATTAAGTGGACTTTATGGATATTGCAGAAAGAATGAAGAGAATGTACCTCTATCTCTGAATCAGGAGAAAACATGCTATATTTGAAGAACTAAATTAAAAAATGAAAGCATAGGGGAACGTGGCATGTGGTAAGTTGTAGTCACGAGCCAGATGATGCAAGATGTTTTAGATCATTTTAAGAATTTTGGACTTTTTTCCCTAAAAATAATTGAAAGTCATTGAAAAATTTTAAGAAACGGAGTGACAGTCTATGATTTTCATTTATAGAAGTTTATCCTGAGTGCAATGTGGGTGATGGGTTGGAAGGGGCCAGGATAGAACGCTGTTGTAACATTGCAATGGAAGAAAATTGGTATCCTGGGAGAGGCTAGCTTATTTCCAATCCATTCATATTATTTTCATGTTCTAATATTTGGAAAGTTAATGTTCAGGTTTTTTTAGAGGATAAAAAACCTTTCATAAAATGTTCTTTTAATGAGTTAGCAAGTGTGAAATAACAAAGCTTTGTTTTGTATTTGAAGGACTTAAACATGATTAAAATTTGGTGTCCCCATGAAATTGGTTATATATTGTTCTCTGCAATAAAACCAATCTATAGAGAACTGCTTAAGAGGTGAAATTACCTTAAATTTAAGTAATGGCTTTTAGAACAATAAGGATTAACTATAAATGAATTACATTAATAACATGTGTAAAGAAAATGTACAACAATTGATCACCATAGAAACCATGTTCCAGGGTAATGCCAGGGAAGTTATTAGAATGTGGGTTTTTGCAGCATCTATGCCATCTACTAACTATACTGGAACAAGTTACTTGACTTCATGAATAAGTTGCTTCATCTGTAAAATGTCAGTAGTAAAAACCCCCAACTGCAGGGTTGTGAGGATATTCATAGTGTGCTTAGCAAAATGCCCAGGTGTATATGATAGGTAGAAAAGAGGGAGTTGCTAATGCAAACCTGGAAATATCCATTTAAATATTTTCCAGAAGAGAACATTTACCCTTTCCCTAGAACAATTTAATTATTCAGTGTTCATCAATAATCTGTGAATCTAAATTTATCCTTCAGATTCTGTGAATTAGTCTAATAGGAGGGATGAATCCTCTGAGAGGTGAATCCACCCTTGGTGGAGTAGTCTGTTTCTGAGGCAGGAAGACTAACATCAGAGCCCAGATGGCAATAAATGCAAGAAAGCAATGCCACCAGTAAGATCTCTCTGTGCAGGCAGCCACAATTACCTTAGTACCATCACTTTGAATTCCCTTCCTTACTTTTTTTACAGAAAAACTTTTTACACCTACAGGTTAAAAAGGCCACTCTGCTTTAGTTATATGAATAAACATCTCTATTCAACCAAAATAGTGTGTAAGTCTTATCATGCTTCCAAATAATATCAAACATACACGCAATGGTGCTACAAAATCATCAAGTTAGAAGCTTAGATATGAAAGCAAATATGTCGTACTCAACTTTTTCTTTAATGGCACTGCTGATTGGCCTCTCATTTTCTGGCCAAATATACACAGTCATATTGTGAATAAATATTTTAAAGGAATATTCATATTTAAACATGGAATGTAAATACTCAATATCAATGTTTAATATTACATGTATAATATTAAGTATTGATTATATATATTTGATTTCTAATATCTGTTGATATTAATACATTTACTTAACTCTTAAAATTTTGGAAGACACAATAGAGTTTTTCATTTCCAGTGAATTTCTCTACCACCTAAATGAAATGAGCAAGACTTTTATATATTTGATGTAGTGTACTTTGTGTCATCTCTCTTGCTCTTTGTACATACCAAATATGTCTTTTCTAATGTTAAAGACCATGAAAGATAGACATAACCATATTTTGTGTATTAGTAAAAAAAATCATGAATAACAGTTGATATTTTTATATATTCAAAGACAAATATTTACTTTATCCTATTTGTATACATTAGGTACATATAACTCTGTTAAAGTTATTCAAAATAAAGAAAACTGTATTTCATAATGTATTTTATCAAGAGGAATAATAGTTTATTATAATTATCAGTAAGATTAAAAATAATAAAAACTAGTAAAGATAACAACATTGATTTTCTGGGATTATTGTTAGATCTAGTGCATAAATAGAATTTATTCTAGTTATTTTTTTTTTATTTTTTAGCTAGCCTGTATTTCATATGTTATCTGCAATGTTAAAAGAAAGAATTATGCATGCTTCTAACAAGGGCCTTGAATAATTGGTTTGTGAAGATGTGCTACTATTATCAATAATTTAGCTAGTTTTTACTCCAACTTTATTCTATTACACTTATAATTTTAAAACGTGTTAATAGCAAGAATCATCCACTAAACTATATTATTGTATCTAAATGATATGGATTCAAATTTATAACTATATTGATTTTTATTGTAGTGGGAAATATGAGATTTCTATATTTTTAATTTTCTATCCTTTTTTTGAAATATGATTTTCCAAAAATAACTGTTGGTACAGAAAGTTTGTATGTCAATCAGACAAAGATTTTAACTCATGCTTTTCATTGCCTCTTTTTTACTAATTTAACAAAAAAGCACAGAATAAGTAATAATGTAGGATTACTTTATGATATAAAGGACTGGATTATAACATTTATTTTTATTGTTTTCCTAATGCAAAGTTTTCAATTAAAAGTAATATTTTAAAATAAAAATAGGTGCTCTGAAAAAGTATAGGCAATTGTTAATGCAATCAAATTTGGAAAATCATATATATTAGTGTGAGTGTGTATGTTTATATATATGTATATAAACTCTAAATAGTCTTCTCACAAAATATATGTGAATTTTTTCAGCTGGTACCACATACCATAAAAAATATAGGAAAATATAGGTATACCTATCATTCAGAATACTAGATAGTATTGATATCATAATATTTCTAGGTATCATTGGTACAATACAAGGCTGGTTTTCCACTTAATTTAAAATAATTCATCTTTACCAAATCTTATAATTAAAATAACTTTTCTTCCACTGCAAAATTTTACAATCCACTCTCCGATTATTACCATACCATTTATGCCCCTCAAAAACCATAGGAAACATCAAAACATGGATAGCGTAACCACTGAAATCAATTTACAAATGAAATTTTGACTTATTTTATAGGTTTCAGTCACTGAGCACTGAAATTCTATGAGATATTCCCTAGATTTATTTGAATGTTTTTCCAAGGACAACAATTGAGTCTTTTTCAGAATCAATGGCTCACAGAAATATTGACGGTTAGTGTCTTTGATGAAGATGGACACAGCTGATTTTAGAGTGCACATCAAATTTCTCATCATCTAGCAAAAGTGAAAGTAAAATATTCTAAAAGAAAATAGAGGAAAATTGATAGTGGATATCTTTATAATTGATAAATGTGTGTATTTTCAAAGAGGGCTTTTTATGAGGGTCAAATGCTGGTGAAAAAAAGGGAAATAATGTAAAGCAAAACAGAGTTGGTTCCAAATATTTACCATTCAAGCAGGCCGATTAGATTATTTCCCCATGCCAATTGAAGTCCTTTGCAAAATTGATGCATCAGAAAATTGAGGTTTGATGTAAAAATATTTGTCCTCTGTGAAATCACATTTTATTCTTTAGACTAACTTCTGAAATCAGTGCTTATATTTTCTTTTCCAAGCACATTTCCACATCTGAACAATGGAACATAAAAATGACAGAAAAAGTGATTATTTCCTCAGTTATCCCAAAGACGGTACAATTATAGAGGCTGGCTTATAACAAAAGTCCTATAGATTCAAAAGATAAGATACTTTCTTAAATTGCTCCTAAAATGTAACAATTTTGGGGGACAAAAAACTCTTAGATTTACTGAGTTAGATTAAAGGAATATTGAAAAGAAAAATACGTTCACAAATATCTGAGCATTCAATTATTTCTGCTTTTAGGAAAACTCATTCCAAAGGTCAAGTGGAGATCGAAAGAAAATTCTGCAATGTTTCTGCTTGCCTTCTCATAGTAATATTAAGAAGTCTAGGCCGGGAGCAGTGGCTCGCGCCTATAATCCTAGCACTCTGGGAGGCCGAGGCAGTGGATCGCTGGAGGTCAGGAGTTTGAGACCAGCCTGAGCAAGAGTGAGACTCTGTCTCTACTAAAAATAGAAAGAAATTATCTGGCCAACTAAAATATATATAGAAAAAATTAGCTGGGCATGGTGGCACATGCCTGTAGTCCCAGCTACTCGAGAGGCTGAGGCAGGAGGATTGCTTAAGCCCAGGAGTTTGAGGTTGCTGTGAGCTAGGCTGATGCCACGGCACTCACTCTAGCCCAGGCAACAAAGCGAGACTCTGTCTCAAAAAAAAAAAAAAAAAAAAGTCTAACATTACCTGGGATTTTTTTGTTATTGTTGTTGCAGACATTAAAATAGCTAGTATGGTATATCCTTGTCTGGAGGTGAAGAGAATGATTTTAAAATTGTGCACGATCTAACTGCAGAGCTTGTAATCATCTATATTTTATGTTTTTAAAGGCAACGAAATGTGACTAAAATATAACATCACAGAAAATTGCTTTTTAAAAAACTGTCACGTACATTCTTTGTTGGGTCATGTTTAGCATAATATGTTTTAATCAAATTGCCACTCAAAAGTAATTTTCTATTGCTACGATTGCCTTTTTTACAACACACACGCCCACACACTCACAAAATACACACACTTTCTCACTGGACTAAAGTCAACATGCTATTTTGCTCCTCCCAAATGCTACATGATGATAAGAACGTTCATACATAATCCTCAACTTTCACCTACAAAGGTCTATTCTGCTCATGTCATTTCCTTTTCTCCATTTTTTTCCTCATACCTCAGTTCTTATTCGATCTTCTTGTGTAAAAATACCAATTCAGCTACTATGTTTTCCATGATGGTTGCTATATTCATGCCAGCCTGCAACTCTCTCATCGGCCTGTGAACTTCTTTTATGTTATGTTTTCATTATTATCCAAACTACTTGATGCTTAGTTAAATGGGATTATTTTAATCTTCATTATGTTTATTTCTTATAGATTTTTGTTTGTAACATAAATTGTGATTTTTCTTCAGGATATCTTACTGTACTTTAATATTCTGGCCCCTTCCCAGTGTTCAAGGTACTACCATGCATGTCTAAATTTTTCATTAATTGTTGATCAATGGGGTTATCTAAGTGGTGAGTGAGGTCATTGCTGAAATAATAGAACCATGGTGGTGATGATATTGTGATTTTAGTGTTAATAATAAGTGAATTTATACTTTGGTATATCCAACAAATCTTGTCACAATGGATAGCTCTCAAATCATGTGGATTCGGATTAAGAAGTTAGAAGATATCAGTAATATTCATTCACTTCTATGTTTTTAACCTATAAGTACTTTTGCTTCCATATTTTATTATATTGCAGCTATCTTTGATTTATTACTATATACAAATTATGGTTTCATGTCTTTAATATCTGTGTTTCTTCAAATTTTTACTATAAAATTTCAATAAAACTACAGTATGGATCCTCATCAGCATATCAAACACAATTTTTATAGTATCTTGGGTTGAATACACATTGTGCTATTGATGATATATACAATCCATAGTTACATCCATCTTTATTTTTTCTTTTATACATAGAACAGATTGCAAAAGAATTTATGATTTCATTGTTCATGTTCAAGGCTTTTTTTCACAATTGATAGCTCACACACATCAAGTAATATTGAAATTCATTTTCATGATGACCCTCGTCTTTTGCAATAAGCCATCTCACCTTTAGCTTACACTGCAAAGATAAAAATGATTGGCAGAAAAGACAGCCATTTACCGTTTATGTGAAGGACAAAGTCATATTTTCAAAAATGTTAGCTGCCACTAGAGAACAGTGTTTGCTTTTAAAAATAAAGCATTGCAAAAATTGTAGAGTAATATAGTTGATGTTTAACTCCCTATTTTTATGGGCAGGCATCAACACCATAAATAAATAAATAAATAAATAAATAAGAATTATATAGAAGAGATTCGCATGTACTATTTTAAATATTTCCATTGTTTTATTAATAAATATACAAACCAGATGAATTGAATCTCTGTTGCTTGTTTAGAATCAGTGACTTCACATTATGGAGTAGAGTCAGGCTGTGGTCCCCAACCCCTGGGGCCAAGGACTGGTATCAGTCCTTGGCTTGTTAGTAACCAGTCCACCCAGCAGGAGGTAAGCAGGGGCAAGGAGCAAAGCTTCATCTTTGTTTACAGCTGCTCACCATCGCTCACATCACCTCCTGAGCTCCACATCCTGTCAGATCAGCGGCAACATTTCACTCTGGATTATGGTGAATTGTATTATTATTTCATTATATATTACAATGTAATAATAATAGAAATAAAGTACACAATAAATATAATGTGTTGGAATCATCCGAAACCATCTCCCTCCCCCTTGGTCCTTGGAAAAACTGTCTTCCATGAAACGGATCCCTGGTCCCCCTTGGGGACCACTAGAGTAAGGGACACCTAGTTTCCTATTCTATTATTAGGTTTTTGAACTTGAGGTAGTTACTTGTACATTTTATCAATGTCCCCATCTGTAAAATAAGGGTAATAAGGATACTAATTTTAGAAAGGTGATGTACATATTCTATTAGTTTATTTCTGAAGATTCTTTACCCATTGATTATCACATAATTACTCAATAAATGTCAACAGTAATACTAAATTATACCTTCTTGGAAGAAAGACAGGTTTATAGTAAATCTATTTCTATCTATATTGTTATTGAAAAGACACACTAATGACTTTTAAAAGCTTAATTATGACCACAACATTTAAAATCATCCAGTTAAATAATTCTGCTTTGATGTGCCATTAACGTTTCCTAGGAATATTATTGCTAAAATTCTTATTTAAAGGTGAAGCACCATGGACTTTTCTATTCAATAAGAAATTGAACTTGATGTAACCGTTAACAAAAATTCTCAGTGTAGTGATATAACACTTGAAAGAAAGAAGGAGAAAAGCACAAGTAAAGATCAATTGTTTAAACTCATAGTTCTGTGTTTTCACTCAGTTAAAACCAGAGACACTATTAAGGCTATCTTCAAATAAGTAGCCACCATACTTGGCATCATTTATTGAAGATTTTGCTCATCATAACTTTAGACTACAGAATAAATAAAATCAATTTTCAGAACAATTCACATGGTAGAAGGTTCATTTATATTTTCTCTGGCTGAAACATACTGTTGCCTATTGTAGTTTTAACCACCACCACCACAACAAAAAAACACACACACTCAGTGGCTTTAATTCTTGTTTTATAAACACAAGAACATTTATATTTTTCCAAAGATTTATTATTTTAATAGGATATCAGCTATTAATGTAAATGTGTGACTTAGATTTTTCATGAATTCACATTACTTCTGTAGAAAAATTTTACATGTAATCACGGTTATAAATTCATTATTTTCAATTTTTTTTCTTGCTTTAAAACATATGTACTTCAATCTCCTACCCCTCCTCCCATTTTCCTTTTATGACAATTTATATCATTCTCTGGAACACATTCTGGAGCCAATAAAATTAATTATCAAATCAATTATTACAAAGCCATAGCTATATCCTTACTGAATTTCAGATAGTCTCTCTACAAGATTATAACAAAGAAAATAAAAGCAAAGCTATTCGTTTCATGTGCACGAATGCTAGAGACTCAAGTTTTCAAGATCATGCAGGAAGGATAAATTCCTACATTAATAACAAGAGATTTTAAAAATAATGTTGCATAAAGTAAATTATAATTTACCGAATCTCTAGACTGCAGATAAACTTGAAAAGATGTGAATCAAACTGCTTAAAACCTACACCTATGTAACTTCATCTTTCAAATCATACCTTATTCAATACCTACTTCAGAATCATGTCAGTGGCTTGTTAAAATATCCTTTTCTTATACCTTACTTCAAATCTATTCAATCAAAATTACTGAAGTTGATAGTATTAAATTTATATTTATGTAAGTATAATCTATTAGGCTCTAAAATTACAGCTATTATTTGAATATGATTTGTTTGTCCCCACCAAAACTCATGTTGAAATTTCATCCCCATGTGGCCCATGGTGGGAAGTGGAGCCTAGTGGCAGGTGTTTTGGTCATGAAAATGGATGAGTCATGAATAGCTTGGTGTTACTCTCTTGCAAGTGAGCTCTTGTTCTGCTAAAGCTAGGTTAGTTCTTGAGTGAATCGATTAATTCCGGTGAAAGTGAGTTGTTATAAAGCCAGGATATCCCTTGGGTTTTCTCTCCTTACACATGTTCACTTCCCCTTTGGCCTTCTCCACCATGTTATGACAAAGTACAAAAGCCTTCACCAGAAGCCAGGGATGTGACCTTGAACTTCCAAGCCTGCAGAAGTGTGGGCTAAATAAACCTCTTTTCTTTATCAATTTTCTAGCCTCAGATATTCTGTTATGGCAACACAAAAGAACTAAGACAAATACTATATTTTACAATTCTGAAGTTAGGCAGTATTTTGAGATTATAATACTACATCTTTATGTTTAAATAAGGTTTGTATCAGTATTAATGATATGATGTACACAGATATTTCAAAATGTCTGGAGTATTTTGAATAAGTAAATAAATTTACCTGACAAAGTATTCTAAACCCAGTGCCTCAGGAGAAAACACATTTTTGAAAATTTTCAGTTCTTTTCTTGAAGTTGTATTTATTCTCTGTTTTTGTTTGTTTGTTTGTTTTAGTAGAGAAAACAACCTATTTAGAATTAAGTAATCTGAAAATAATCAAACAGCATTATTCTAATAGCTAGGGATAAAAAACAAACAAAAATAAAATACATACTATTATGCTGGTTTTCTAGTTCAGGTGGTATAAAGTGTGATTTATAAGATATGGTTGGATGTAATGAGATAAATTCACCTATTTATATCTAAAACTGAAGAATAATTTAAATTCACTTTTATTATATTATAATGAACATACATTTTAGGTTTAACCTAATGAAACATTTTAGGAGAAAATAAATAAATAAAATCATAGATGTAATAAATACCTGACAAAAATGATAAGTATGAAAATTACTAGGGAATAGTATTTTAGCAATATATGGACAAAAATTATGAATCTTGTTAAAATTTAAAAAAATGAATATTTAACAAAAGCTGAGAGCCACCTTCAATAATTGGCAGTCTGCCAGGTATATAAAATGATATGCTGGGGATTAATTGGCAAAGAGAGACTGGATAGAGTGCAATGACTTCAGAAGTCTACTTCTCAGAACTGTAGTGGGGCACATGGGAAAAATAACATGGAGTCACCTCTGAATTCATAAATTGAAGACTCCACTTGTTTCCTCATTTGAACCAGCAAAATGTCCTCGGTAAAACCTGCCTAAGGGCAAAATCTAAGAATTAACATGTATGTAGGAATATCTGTTCTCTCAAATAATATACAAATAAATTCCCATGAAAGAAGTGTATACACAGCAAAAAAGAACATAAAAAAATTGTTTCAGGTTAAGATTTTTTCTCTTTGTTTTCAAAAAGCTATCTAAAGTACCTTTGTAATGACTGTTTCACCCACCTAAAATTTAACTGTTCTGCAAAAGTGAAACCACATTTCACTAGTTACTGTAGTAGGCTAATAATGCCCACCCCATAACGTCCATGTGCTAACCTCTGGAAGCTGTGAATGTTGCCTGATATAGCAAAAGGCACTTTTCAGGTTTGACTAAGTTAAAGATTTTGAGTGGGGGGATTGTCCTGGATTATTGGGGTGCATCTGATGCAATCACAGAGGTCCTCATAAGAGGAGACAGAATACCAGAGAGAAGCAATGTGATGACGGAAGCAAAGATTGGAATGATGCACTGATTTCCAATTTCTGACATTCAGAACTTTAAGGGAATAAATGTGTGTTCTTTTAAGACGGTGGTCTCCAAACCCTGGGCTGTGGACCAGTACCGGTCTGTGGCCTGTTAGAAACCAGGCTTCTCAGCAGGAGGTAAGTGGCAGGCGAGCAAGAGAAGCTTCATCTGTATTTTCAGCGGCTACCCATCGCTCGCATCACCACAGAAGCTCTGCCTCCTGTCAGATCAGCAGATGCAGTAGATTCTCAAAGGAGCGTGAATCCTACTGTAAACTGCACATTTGGGGGATCTAAGTTGTGTCCTCCTTATGAGAATCTAATGCCTGATCTGAGGTGGAGCCAAGGCGGTGGGTGATGCTAGTGCTGAGGGGGCAACTGCAAATACAGATTATCATTAGCAGAGAGATTTGACTGCACAATAAATATAATGTACTTGAACCATCCCCAAACCATCCACTGCTAGCAGCCTGTAGAAAAATTGTCTTCCATGAAACTGGTCCCTGGTGCCGAAATGGTTGAGGACCCTGTTTTAAGCCAGTAAGGTTATGGTAATTTTTATAGCAGCAACAGGTAATGGATGCAGTTACTAAACAAGAGCTCAATTTATCATTCACTCATTAAAGCCTACAATTTTCTTCCTGCTTATACTCCCATAGTACCAAACACCTTTTAATTATCAGTTGTGATTTTATATTTATTTTGTGTGATTTTTTTATGATTAAAGCAGATGTTCTCCTCTAGTGAGTTGTATGTTTAGAGTCTATGGCTTTATTTTGTTGTGATCCTTCTGCAGTACCTAGAACAGTGTCTGCACATGTGCAAATAATAGTTTCTCCAATTTTCTAAGTGAGTAAAAGAATGACAGAAATTATAAAAAGATCAAAAAGCTACATATGGATTATGTTTCTTTTACTTTTACTACCTTGTATGAATGAAAAGGAAAATTTTTAAAGGGAAAAAAAAAGCCCAACCACACTATGCTTCCCCTCTCAACACATGCACAAAATACAACTTAGAATATTATAATAATCTGATTACATAGACATGAGTACAGGTTGAATTGAAGATAACTTTTTCATAAATTCTTAATGGATTTTGAAATTTCTTTTGCTGAACCATTGCAAAGTTCTCTGATTAAAATATAATTTTATGGCAGGGGGTTTAGTAGTAAACTATTTTCAGCTACCAGTAACAATAGAATTTTTAAAAATAAGAAATGAAATTAATTCATGCATTAGTGCTGATGTTCAATGGAAAGACCATGATGCAGTTCTTTTTTTTTTTTGTGATGTCCAAGGTTTCTTTGTGTCACACTGGAATTCTACCATTGTTATGGGAGAATTGTAATTCCATTTCTTTTATATTCTCCAAATCCAACATTTTAGATAATGGAAAAAGTTAGAGGTAACAAAATCGGGCAAAAAGTCAAGGATTTATATTAACTTCATTACTCTTTAACGTAATTAGAAAAGTGATTAGACACACACAATAGAAAATAAAAACATAAAAAATATCAATTTAAAGCTGATATAATTACATGTCTGGAAAACTTAAAAGTGTTAAAAAGAAAAATTAAGTTAAACTATAAGAGAATAAAGTAACTTAACAGAATACAAAATTGGCATGCAGAAATAAATAGAAACAACTCATTCACATAGTATCTAAAAACGGGAATTTTCCACTTGAATACCAAAAATGATAAAATAAAATTAGCCAGGGATTAATGTAATATGCTATGAGTAATACTTTAAAAAGAAAACTATAAACTCTCCTAAAAAGCACAATGTAGACTGGGAAAAACACAAGAGCTATGAACTTTGTCTTTTTTGTTGAATAGTAAGATTTTAGGTCATAGATATTTTTTTTTACCTGAATTTAACTTACAAATTTAACATAATGACAATAAAATGTTCAGTGAGGTATTTAGATTATCAAATTTAATTTTTTTAAACAGCAGTAAGGATAGTCATTACAACTTAAAAAAAATGTGGAAGGCTTCTTTATAATTAAAGCACTATTATTGTTGAATGAATAGACAGACTGAACAATAGAAAGCATTTTGAAAAAGCCATTTTCTACCACTCCAGCAATTCACCTTGGCATACACCTAATCCAACAGAAATGTATCCACCTAAATACCAAAGACATTTGCAAGAATGTTCATAGTGACATTATTCCCAATACCCAAAAATTAAAGAAAAAGTACACATCAATAGTATGAATTGACAAAAAAGTAATCTTATTATCTCTAAGAATATTATGCAGTCCAATAAAAACAAATAATGTGTGAAACATGCGATTTTCTAAAATACAAAAGTTAGAAAAGAAAGCTATAAAAATATATGCACAGTATATTTTCAAATACAAAGCAGAAAACTAAGAAATATTGTCATTTGTCCTAGACAGAACTAATGTTAATGCAGAGACTTTACAAAAACTTTTATAAAGGTTTTATTGTGGTTGTCAAGGACTGGAGACAACCAGAATGCCCTTCAATAGGTGAATAGTTAAACAAATTGTGGTTCATCCACACCATGGAATACTAATGAGCAATATGAAAGGAGAAAACTGTTGATACATGCTAAAACTTGGATAACCCCTCAAGGACATTTTCCTGAATGAAAAAAGTCAATTGTAATGGGCTACATATTGTATGCATGTATTTATATAACTAAATATAGGGATGGTGGGACAGATTTCCAGGGATTAGGTGGTGGGGTATTAGTGTGACTTTATAGGGATAGCATAAGACAGATCTTTGTGGTGATAGGATAGTTCCATTCTCATACACACTAATTGACCTACTGGTAAATATGTTTAAGACATCTTCTCAAAAGTATTGTTTAGATGCACCCTCTGCTATGAATCCCATTATATCTCTCAAGTAGACTAATAGCTAAATGCTCAACTAAGAATCAATTCAAAATATCCTACTTACACTTATGATTTCCTTTAAAGAATTTTGTCTACTAAATCTCCACTCTCTAATCTCATTCATAATCTCAAGTATTTGTATCACCCCCTTCTAAAATCACTATTTGTACCATCTATAAAAAATAAAGCTACTCACATTTTCTGACCTTGCCCATTTTTTCCCGTAGCATATGGTAGCTATACATGATCACGTTTTGTAATAGGTATTTGCCTTATCTCCAAACAAACGCAACAAAAATATTCATTTTCAAAAGTGAGGAAATCTGAATGAAAATATTAGCTGAAATTTTGTTTCCAAATTACCTCCCCAGCAGCTGCTTAAGCACCAAACTATTGATAGTTCTTTTAACAAACAAAAAAGCAAATAATTCATTTGAAAGATTGACCATCTGATAATACATGATCAATAAACCATTATACTTGTATACACTAGATTAGTGAGAGCTGCTATATGAGGCTATCCATTATACTGGATTACAAGGAAAGTATGTGTAGTAAGCACATATCAATTCACTGTTATTTACTATATTAGCACTCAACCAAAGTTTATTTCTCAACACATCCACTAAACAAAGTCATTTTCCTCCAAGAATATCACCTTAAATTCTGGAACAAAGTGCCAGTGAAAATGTTTGTGAATGCTATAAATGGTCATGTGTTATTATAACAGTTTTCACTGCTATATCTGTATTAATCACAGAGAAAATTAAATCTGGGGGAGTAATATTATACACCATTACCAAAAGCAATGAATAAATGGCAAGCAGCTGGCAATTAATTTTTCTAGGAAAGAAAGCTATTCAATAACTTTATATTGGATTAGTTGTTACTAAATGGCAAATTTCTGATTTATATGACATGATACATAATTTGAATATATTATTAATATATATTTATATATAACAATTAGTATATGTTAATATACATTAAATAAATGGTATACAATACTAATTTATGCACATATAAATATGTATATGTTTATATAAACACATATATGTGTATATATATTATATATATAAAAACTGTGTTGACACAAGTGGTCTTAAACATTTTTTTAAACCAAACTATACCATTTAATGCTGATAAATTGGTATAGAATCTGATAGAAAGAACTAATACTTTACCCATAATGTTCTGTAATTAATGAATGAATATCTACCTTAACCAAACATAATAAAGATATAATGATGATGCATATCAATTTTTTGTGTTTGGATAATTCTACACATAGATAAATAAAAGCATACATAATGCAGTACTAATTTTCAAACAATTAATATTTTTACAAAACTTAACAAAACAGTTATTTAACACATAATCCCTAATTTTTCTGAGGTTAAAAAGAGTTCCAACAGTTTATATATATATTATATATATATATAAATATATATAATATGTTTGAGTGAGAAGATACAATATTTTTTCTGCATTATCCCAGACTAATTCTAGACTATATTTGGAGAATGGAATTCCAGAGTTTAATGTTGTCAAACAAGTGAACACAAATATATAAAATACATCAAAATGTAAACTAGCCATCACATCTATGTATGGTTTTAAACTCTTGATCTAAGTCAAATTATAAGTAAATTATCATGCATATGTAAGTACTAGTTATTTTTTGAAATGAAATTGATGAACAAATATATTCATGACTAGTTTTTGGATAATTCATCTCAAAGATCTTGCAGTCATATTACAAAATATGTTAGTCTTAAGTTGCTCTGCAACTGCAATAAACTAATAATATTGAAAATTTATTTCTTAGTAAACATTCATTTTCATCTCAGAAATGGCAAATTAAAAACTTGTGGTTATCAGTACCACATAATACACAAGTAACAAGGAGAAGCAAACATAATTTGTAGTGATGTTCATTTGTGTGTGTATTTAATTAAGAAGCATAATGAATATAGTCAATTTAAAAGGAAAATTCCAAAAGAGGTTCATATTCTTGAGAGGTTCATTATTATAATCTTAAAACACATATAGTTATTTTCATTAAAATACTCAAATGTACATTTTCATATGATTAAGTTAAACTTAAAACCAATTTAGGATCTACTTTATTTATACTTAGAGTGTTACAATAAAACAAGTACTTAAAATACATCGAAGTGTTTCACAGTTATCATCCTTCATGGTCTCAATACACAACATCATATTAAATTTCTTCATATATATATACATATAAACATATTTAAGGAAACAGAATTTTCCCATAATTTATTTATAAATGTTGATGTATACACAAAAAGTGTTATATTATTTAACTGCAAAGCCCAAATTTATCATTTATTACTGTATATATCATAATAGCATGTAGGGCTGCTATATGTATTAGAAGGAAATACATATAGCATGTTCATGTTCAGAATTGAAGCAACTGAGTTACAGTTAAAGTTAATACCAATAGGCATGTCATGTTCTTTTTCATTAAACGTAACAAAGATCTTCCTTTCATCTTATATACAGTAGCAATTATCTTTTGTTTCCTATATTGTTTTTAGAAATTATGTAAATTCTAAGTTGTTGAAAAAACTGTATACAGTATGTAAGCACAGGATATATTATGGCTTTCCTTCCATTTATGGAGAGTAAAAACCAAAGCATTTGACCTTTGGAAGATATCAAGGAATATTGTTAACAAATATGGCTACAGAAAAATTCACAGTCATATGAAAAATCAATACTTCATGTCATATACCACACTATTCAGCAAGAATATATCACTATTCAGCAAGAATATATTCCTTGATTTTAGAGATATGTGTGAATATATAAGAAAGCACTAATTTTATTTTTCTGGTAAAAATATTTTTGTTGCATTTAATTCCAAATTGTTGTCCACTACATAGAAATAGTGTACAAAAATATATAGGCCTTTGTTTAATCACATTGTTACACAATAAAAATACCCAAAGTATTTGTCACAAGTTATTTACCTACTAATTGTTCACCCAAGGGTTTCTGACATTAAATTGTGAAAAAAAAGATGTTCCTTGATGTTCCCAAATTTTTAAAATAATTTTCTGCATCTTAAAAAAACAAGTAAATGGATTAATTTTTTCTAAAAGTTAAAGGAAGGGATATAAGGAGAGAAATACTTAGGTTTTCTTGGGGGGTTTTATTTAGAAGAATCTTTGAATATAATTTTTCAGATAAAAATATATATTAATAATCAAAAACTATATTAAATATAATTAATTTGTAATAAAGCACTTGAACCATTTAAATAATTCATTCATTGAATTGTGGCTATGTAACTGATAGCAAATATGTTAAAATGGAAAAGAAATATGATCTTCAATTGTTAAGCTGTAAACACACACAAATATATACACACATAAGACATTTTAATAAGTACTTTAAAAACACTATTGTATTTTTAATCAAACATATAATTTTAAAAATTTAATGTCAGTATGCTTGGTTAGTTTCTTTCATAGCTCAAAGAGTAGTAAACTTGTTGAATATGCTCTCAAATATAAAATTATTAATGGGCAAAATAATGATCATTTTTATTTTGCCTTCTCTCTTTTGACATGTCTAAATTAAAATTAATTTCTTGTGAAAAAAACTTTGGAAAATAAATTATAAAGCAACACAAATAATTGTATTTTATAAAAATCCAATTTGTACAATGCTAAAAAAGTGTTTTATAAAATTGAGGAAAATAAATTCATGAAATAAACACAACTAATTACAGTGTAGTAATAATAGTTGTGAGCATTAAAAGTATTTGTTTCTTTCTAATTGTAACTTAAGGAAGGATAAATTCTCTCTAACATAATTACATGGTATTTTAAAGACAATAAAATACATAATGAAATCAAAATACATCATGAAGCACACTTAATAATTGCTTTTACTTTTGTGCTTATTTTGTAGGTTGTAAAAATTTATTTCTCAATATTGAATAAAAATGCCTACTTTCTAAAATCACCTATTTTCTGGCATTTTACTAACTTTCTATGATACTTAAAAGACTTCATTTCCAGTCTGAGATGAATTCAGGTGAGTATAAAGTGGCAAAATTATTTTATCTGTTTGCTTTATGAATTTAACTTGATTCAATCTATTGAAAAAGTGCAGAACATACCAAATTTTCCTATACTCTTATTTATCACTCACTTGGCACCCTGCTTTTTTTCTTGCTAATGTTCTTTTTTTTTTTTTTTTTTTTTTTTACTTTTCTTTTCTTTTAGCCTCCAGTCTTTTCTTAGGGCTTCTTTCACAACTGCAAAGGTACCCCAAATCAGTTTTCTTAGATAAGAGAAGATGGACACAATTTAATGTATGAATTAACTGTTTTAAATTAAACAATCACACACTACCGGAATCTTTGCTCTCAGGGATATGTAAACGAGCATATTGTCAGGGTTGTGCACAATCATGATCCAGAATGAAGTCCAAAAGCTCAGGTGGTCAATCAATATTGACTAATCTTCAAGGTTATTTTATTAAATTAAATATATCCTAATTTAATTAACCTTTCATGAAAACTAAAAGCCAAAATAGAAAAATACTTAATAAAAATAAAAATCAAGAAAACACAAGCATAAAAATCTGCAGGATTTTAAAAATAGTTACATGCTGCATGTTTGGAG
This sequence comes from Lemur catta, assembly GCF_020740605.2. NCBI lineage: Eukaryota > Metazoa > Chordata > Mammalia > Primates > Lemuridae > Lemur > Lemur catta. The sequence goes on along the minus strand of NC_059139.1, from coordinate 16,362,442 downwards.
GTTCCAGCAGGGGAGCACAGCTACTGATATACCCTTGACCGAAGAATGGTCCTCCTTTATCAAGGAAAATCATCTTCCTCCACTGAGCGTGCAGCTTTGGGAGGGACGCACATGGAGCAGTGAGGGAAGAAGGGGACACCTGCCTAGCCAGCCAAATCAGCTTAATCAACCCTGGCGATCAATGGGGTGACAGATGTCACAGATCGCCCTCTCATCCTGTGCTGCATTTTGGTCAACAATGGACCACATATATAATGATGGTTCCATAAGACTATAATACCATATTTTTTACTGTATGTTTTCTATGTTTATATACACAAATTTCATAGTTTTACAGTTCCTATAGTATTCAGTACAGTAACATGCTGTACAGGTTTGTGGTACAGGAGCAATAGGCCAATAGGCTATACCATATAGCTTAGGTATGCGGTAGGCTATACCATCTTGGTTTGTGTAAATACAGTCTGTAATGTTTTCACTATAATAAAATCACCTAATGACACATTACTCCGAACATATCTCCACCCCATCTTTAAGTAACATATGACTGTAAATGCAATAAGTAACTTCAAAAAAATTGTGCTGATTATGCTTGAATCATTTTCCTAAGTACTTACCATCAATGATCATTTTTTCATTCCCCAAATAATTATTATTTTGTTGTCTTCTATTTTAAATATAAGGAAATGATGCTTCAGCAGTTTTTTCTTCTATTTTCCCAAATTCACACATCAGGAAAATTTTGAGGCAGGTGTTCAAATACGAGCAGTCTTATTTATTCCAAAGTCTACAAGCAATAATTCAAAAATATTTCTGCTAAAAGCTAATGAGCATAATCCTTGAAATCAATTATTATGGTAACTAGTAAATTACATTAATTTATAAACTGAATGCCAATAACATAAATTTGTATTACCATTGGGTCACTAGTGTGAGGTATAGAATATGACTTAAAACTTGATAAGAATATCCATGCAAAGATTTTTAAATGTACTTTGGAAAATTGCTTAACACATTAAGAAATATGTGTATATATTCAGAATTATGCATGGCATGTAACATACATATTTAGATGTATAATAATATGTAGCATAATACATAATATATTATGTGCAGATGCAATTTTTTAATATTTTATATAATATTGCACATGAATTTTAGTTACTTATCTGAAATAGCAAAAACACTATCATTAGGATAATCTTTGTAAAAGGGTTGAGATTGCTCTGTATTTGCCTACAAATTTAGTGGTTTTCTGAATGAATCTGTTTTTGTAGGCTTTATATAGTGTAAAATAAATCTATGTTAAAATGTTACAGTTTCAAGCCTAAAATGTTTCAAAACATTATTTATTGCAGCTCCAACAAATTTTGATTTATATTAATAGTACTTGAAATTAAAACATTAGCAAATTAACTATATTTTTGAAATGAAGCATCTCCAATTTAAATTCAAATATGTAGGATTATCCATAAAGGGAATCATGGAAATAAATATGGATATCATCTCTTTAATCATCTGATTTTAATATATTGTGCTTTCCATATTGTATTTCAAATAAATGTTTAAAAGAATGTTTGCCTAATGCAAACTTCTTATAAAAAAAGAAAGCAGGCCAGGCGCAGTGGCCTGTAATCCTAGCACTCTGGGAGGCCGAGGCAGTGAATCGCTCGAGGTCAGGAGTTCGCGACCAGCCTAAGCAAGAGTGAGACCCCGTCTCTACTAAAAATAGAAATAAATTATCTGGCCAACTAAAAATATATATACAAAAAAATTAGCCGGGTATGGTGGCGCATGCCTGTAGTCCCAGCTACTCTGGAGGCTGAGGCAGTAGGATCGCTTAAGCCCAGGAGTATGAGGTTGCTGTGAGCTAGGCTGATGCCACGGCACTCACTCTAGTCAGGGCAACAAAGTGACACTTTGTCTCAAAAAAAAAAAAAAAAAAAAAAGAAAGCCTAGTGCAATGTTTTCAAATATTAATTCTAAATTAATGATATATTTGTATATATTATTATGTATTTTAATTGCTGCATATTGCCAATCAAAGCAACTAAACAGAAAATACTTTGAAATAGTTCAAAAATAATCCAAACAATTAGTCTTATAGAAACCCCTTTCCATCAACATATTGGTACAAGTTTTGAATAGTAGTGATTATAATGAGGCAGGTGGCTGAAGCTATCACTTTCCGGACAGCTGGTAGGACTGAAGTAAAAACCAATTATTCAATTTGGCTTCTAAATTTTTATTTGTTTATTCTGGCATATAGTGGCATTTTCTTTCCCATCTGGATTTGGTAACTTCCTCAAATAAGTGGGAGAATTAAATCTACCACCAAAATTTGAATGAAACATCATTTCTTTTGCATAGAGAAGTTTTTATTTGCATGGTTTTGCTAACAAGCTAATGTAAAAACCACCTGGATATTTACTTCTTTTTGAATTTCATATAAAATTATCATGTGTATTGCACATTGGGAGCGTGATTTGTGGAGGATTTGGTGGGACCTCATTTGAGAGGACCCCATTTACAAGTAAGTATTTATGTGCTTGGGGCAGTCCAATGACGGAAAGGCAACCTGCTACACAGAGACCACAACCTGTGGGAGTCCACCCTTTTGATGATTGGCAGCTTTACTCAGATGCCTAGGCTTGTATTGGTAGGTACCTTTCCAGGTTGGGTAGAGGCTTGTCCTCCTGGAAGAAAAGAAAGGAGCATCCAGAGTGAATGCATCCAGGTTAAGAGTAGTGGAGTTGGAGAAGAAGAAGGAGGGGGAACAGGAAGAGGTATAAGAGAAACATCACCTGGAGAGTGAAGACAGTAGGAGAGATGCAGATATAAGAAGTAATATGTGGCAGGAGGAGTGAAGATCAGGATGTCTAGCAAGTTCAAAGAGAGCCTGAATGTAGGAAACTTTACAACACTTGCCAAGCCAGCAGCAATAAAGATTGAGTTGCAGAATGGTGTTATGATTAAGAGATCCATCCTTGGACCAAATCTCCTGGTAGATACCTTACACTGAGGCCAGGCTGTATTGCAATAGGAGACTTAACATTTGAGCTGGAGGGCCATAAGTCCCAAAGTTGTCAAATTCTTAAGGAGAAGATATCCCAATGGGGAGTCTTCAAGTGGGGCTGACTGAACATTGTCCATGATGATAACTAGGAGAAAGAAAAAGGGAAGGACTTCCAGAAAGGTCATACATCAAAACACTGAGAATCTGAGAGGGTTGTCCTCAGCTAGACCTTTGGGGTGCTGATCAGATATTGGACGTCCCTGAGTTCTGACTCAGACCAAAATGAAACTTAGGGTGCTGGCCAGAAAGTGGGCATCTCTGAGTTCTGATCTAGACCATATGAAACCTAGAGGAGCTTCCCCAAAGCCAAGCATCTTGGGATCTAGGTGAAGTCTGGGACATTTATTTGATGAATGTCCTTTATGACACATTTTGAGTTTCCTGGAACAAAAATTCACAATGGTCATTTGTTTTCCTTGGAGGATCCACAAAAGTGCAGTGGTTAACACAGAGAGAGTACCCTCAAGATATGTTTCCATATCTTGACTGTTATGAATAATGCTACAACAAACATGTGAGCACAGATATCTTCCTGAGATGCTGATTTTAATTATTTTAGATATATACCCAGGAGTAGTATTGCTGGATTATATGAGAGTACTATTTTTTAAATGTTTTGAGGAACTTCTAAAGTGTTTTACATAATTTTATCTTGCTAATGTAAAATTATGTGACAAAATTTACTATTTTAAGTATATTTTGGTAAGTTTGACACATCTGACAGTTTTGAAAATACTTCTCTTATTTTGAAAAAAAAAGGATAAAAAATTAAATACAAAATAACAGTAACCATGATAGGTAGAGAAGGACTCTAAATTTATTTGATGAGTGTCCTTTATGACATATTTTGAGACTTCTGGAGCAAAAATTCACAATGGTTTTTTGTTTTCCATGGAGGATTCACAAAAGTGCAGTGGTTAACATTGAGAGAGTACCCTCCTTGTTTCCAGAAGCAGAACTACCTAGTGGAAGTAAGAAGGCACACCTTACAAACCATAAGCTGAACAACTGAGGCCAATAGTTAAGAAGAGGGAACATTGGAACACGATGAAGGAAACTAATTTTTTCTTAATGTTTTAGTTTACATAGGAATACAGTTTTAAACCCTTATACATTTTTCTTCCATCTCCTACTCCTCCCCAGAAAAGCTGAATAAGCTGGAGTAAGAGGAGCTGAATTTGGGGAGCCAGCCACATTTCCATGTTGGTTGTTGCTAGCCTATCAAAGCTAGCCATGAAAAATATGGGTTATTTTTCCTTTCTGCTCTGTCATAGTCCAGTATAACATAATAATCACATGAAGAATGTATCATGTTAACTACCAATCATTGTGTTCTTTTGTTTCAAACAATAACAAAAAGATTTTTATTACAGTGTATACGGAAAATAAGTTTTTCCAACATTGAGAATTCTAGTCTGACTTAATTTTGGAGACTTCCTCGTGGGACAGATAATTATGGAAAATTTGATGATAATAATAATATATGTATTATGTAATTTATTATATATCCTATATCCTGAACGATATAAAATAGGTTAGGCCCAAAAATGCAATCTAATATTTTTTTGGAAATCAATTTCAGTATATTCCATGATTTGGAGGAAATATTTATGGAACTTCACCACAATAAGAAAGAAATAATTATTTCAATGAACAGAGTTTTCAAAAAGTATTTTGTGAACACAGAATATGATATCCCGAACATTAAATTTATTTTTCCAGATATTTCAGTAAATGTAAATTGTAAGTTTTCAAAAAATACTTATGTAAATTATTGATTTTCTAAATTTGAGTACCATTAATTTTGTTTTAATATAATTTATACCTATATTCAAACTAAAATAAAACTGGCAGGTATGAGGCATTTATTTTGCAGTTTCTCACTTACGAAGCACAGTATGAGAAAGGAGTGAATATTTACCAACTATCATTATGAAAGTCTACCACTTTTAGGATCTTTCTTTACAGCTGTTTTATTTATAGAAAGTGATTCAAGTTAACACCCAATGAAAGTTTCAGTGAAGCTAGATGCATTCACACTGCACACTTATTAATAATTAGGGTATGGATTATTGAGGTGGAATGATTTCCAAAAGTTCTCACAGGGATATCTCCATTCCTGCATACCTTTTAAACCTATCCATTTCCCTATCAAGTCTTAAAATCCATTTTCTTTTCCTTGAATCTGGGGAAAGGGTGATTATTACTTTTTAGTGTAATATGTATGACAGAAGTGATATTATTTGATATCTGAGGCAAGTCATTAAAAGCATACAGCCTCTCTCTCTTTCTCTCTCCCTCCATCTCCCCCCTTGACCCCTCACCCTCCACTCTCTCTCCATGATCAACCATGGAACCTACCCTCCTTGCAATGAGGAAGCCCTAATTACATGGTTCTCCCCATGTAGGTGTTTCAGTGAAAGCCCCAACTGAGGTCTCAACCAAGAGCCAGGATCAACGGCCAGCCAAGTGAGTACATGAGTCTTCAAACTCTCCAGCCTTCAAGTCTTCCAGGTGAGGATCTAGCTCTCGGGGGAATTAAAATAAGCTGAGCACTATCTGTATTCCTGGCTCCTGGAATTCATGAGCATAATAAATGATTATTTGATGCCATTAATTTTTAGATTAATTAGTTATGCAACCACAGTTACTGGAACAATTATATTTCTATATCACTTGGAGTATCATTATATAGACTGACATACTCAGTGTAAAGAACAAAAGCATAGTGGCCATAACATTGATTAAACACCTTTGACGAGAATAACCATAAGTCAGCAGAGTAAGGGAAAAGTTAGTATAATGTTTCATACCGAAATAAGGCTCAGGAAATTCTTGTTGGTCTAAAAATTAAGAAAAAGCAAAGTTTTGAGCATATATTAGTTCAATTAAGTAAGACCCTTAGAAGATTTGGTTGAGAAAATGCTTACCTTCATATGTCTAATAGAAGTACATATACTATATATCAAACTTTTTTATGGTGAGAAAATATATAAAGACTTATTTGCATTATATCAGAGTTTTTAAAACTTTTACCTGTATGAATTATTCTCCCCTATAGATTACAAGAAAAAACATGTACAATGATAATTTGGGGGTACTCTTTGTATAACTAAGTTATATGTATCTCCTAAAAATTTAGAGATCCTAAATTATACGCATTTGTTTCTCACAATCAATATCTATTCTTTCAATCATTTTATGCATAGGTTCTAAATTTAAGACAATATTTTCTTATCAAGATTTATATTTATATTTCAAAATTGCTAATGGAAAATCATCCCTCTTTTCCTTGATCGTGAGTAGAGGTGATATGATTACAATAAGCTGTTAGGTATGTATAAACACATACAAATATATTTGGCATGTATATACCCATATATTTTTCAGATCTTAAAATCAATTATAGACCACTGTCTACCAATTCACAATAATTTTAAAGAAATTATTTCTTTAAAAATGTAAACTTGGAGACAAAACACATGAGAAGAAATCAATTAAAGAAACAATTCAATAAATGTTACAAGTTTTATATAAAAGTAATTAATATTATAAATAAACCTAAGCAAAGACAAAAAGAACACATTGTTTATATATTATTCTTATGCATCATATGTTTCTAACTATATCAGATGTTTCTAAAGTTACAAAAAACAAGAATACTAAAGTATTGTCTGAAAAACAATTATATTTGGAGCAAAGTATGGAGAGTTTTACATTACAAATGTGTTACTTAGGTTTATTTTTATCTGTATGAATATGAGGGCATTGATTATAATTAGCACTTAAGGCATTTATGGAGTTTGAAGCCACTACGAATTTTACAGGAGTTATTGATCTCTGATTTAGTCTTTTTTTCCAAAAAATAAAAATTATTGTTTTTCCTATCCATTATCACAAATGAAGGGGGTTGTATTATGGTTTCAAATGTACTTCAATTATCCTAGGTTGTCAAGAAAATTAATATGTGTAATCAATTTTTAATTATCTCAGTCTGGTAAAGCCTTCTAAATTTTATTATTTAGTTAATAACAGAAACTATAAAGTGATAAATAATTTTTTATTAACTTCATTGCTCAGGTCATTAATGAACTCCTAATTGTCACATCTAATAGGTATTTGTCAGTTGTCATCTTACTCTTATGTATAATTTTAATCAACACTTCCCTCCTCTCTTCTTAAACTCTCTCTTCTCGTCCACTGTGTGATGATTCTGTCTCTGGGATTCTAGCCTGTCCTTTTTAGTCTCCATGATCTTCTCTTATTCCATCCTCTGCTTAAATGCTGGACCTCTTGAAATGGCTCTTTTTACTGCACACAGTCTGTCAGGAAGAATCATCAATTCACCTGGGTTTAATTTACAAATGGTTCCATTTAGCTTATGAGTTAGGTTGAAGAATTTACAGCAGAGAAAATTAATATCTTCTCAGGTGAGTTTTTCAGACTCAGTTTGCAAGTTTAAATAGTTTGCAATAAAGCTTACTTTCTATTTACTTGCTTGTTCACAAAAAACTAAGAGTATTATAGCTTTGACCTAAAAGGAAGAGGGGGAAGCACAAAATGTGATTTGAAGGGTTACTAGAGACAAAATAAGGGCAGCTAACTGGAAGAGGCAGATTCAAGTGACCTTGGATATGTGCTCTCTTTGGTCTTTGTTATGGGCAAGTTTTTAAAGGCAAAAAATGTGGGGGCAGGGAGTGAGTCGTTATTGGCCTTCCATGTTCTCTCCTTTTTGAGATTTAAGAAATTTTTCTCTTACCTTTTTTTTCTTTGAAAGCCCTAGCTCCTTGTTTGGATTGAGTCCTAAACTGAAGCGAATCCTGAGAGATTCAATTAGAGAGCTAAACTGGAAGCAAAAACCCTTCTCCAGTCTCTCAGAAATCTCTCTGTTATAAAAATTTCCTGTAAACACTTGGTCTTCTCCCTGTCTCAGCCATTAGGGATTGAGCTATTTTGAGTTGGGTATGTTGACGTTTTCTGTGTCTCTATAGACTCTAGAAAACATACATTTTGAATAATTCTGATAGTTTGCAGTAGTGTACAAGCATCATAAGACAATATAAGATACTACGTAGCTATCAACCATTGTGATGATTAAATATTTTAATTCATTATATCACATATTTTTTAAGTGAGTAAGACTTCTAGTGTCTTGTGTGCTGACAGGGTCAGAGGGAGACTGGGGAATAGAAACAGATATGACTTTGGCCATCAACTTTACAAAAGCCTCGTTCATTCTCAAAGGTGCTTTTGTTCGAATAATATGAAAAAGCCAATGGGAAGCAAAAACTAAAGTATGACTTTTAAAAAGAAGAGCAGGGCAGAATAAAAAGAATTGGAAAATATAGTTATACAAAGTGAAACTTTTGATATATTGAAATGAAGTTTTTCCCTCTTTTGGTCTCTATGTATTGCAGGACTTTTGAAAAAGATGATACAATATGAACTAGTTTATACAAGCTCTTTCAAAGATATTTTGAGGATATATCTCAGCAAGCAATAAATAACTGAGGTGCATTTTTCCTGCAGATTCCTCTCTTCTTTGAAGACAGGATAAATTAACTTTAATACCTCTATTTGCTTCTAGTTCTGAAGTAACGGAAGTTCTAAGAGCAATTTTTTTCCCATAGGCTGTCCATTAAAGCCACGTCAGTAACTCACCACCTTTTCCATTCCTTACAGGTGATTAGAACGAAAATTTCATAACATTTCTGACAAATTAACAAATGACAAATGACTATTTTGAACCGTATCCCCAGTTCTCCAGAAATTGTAAATCACATATCCACATACACACAAAATGTGTGCGAGTTGCTGATGTCAAGAATGATACAGCTATATATTTGCTCCCTGAGGAGTACATGTCTGGGAGTTTCCTTTATTCTCTAATATTCAGAGGACAAATGTTATACCCACGGCAATTATGCAATGGATATAAAAAAGAGGGAGTAGGTTCAGAGAACCCTCAGAGCCCACTGAACCTACAAATGGACACAACAGTTTTCTTCCTCTCATGTGTTTACCCTGTCTCTTGGAACTGAAGCAGAATCAAATCATCCACTAAGATCAACATGTAGATAAAAGTGAATTTTCACTGTTTTCTGTAAGTAAACTCACATTTGCATTTAATTCTCCAATTTGCCTAGCAAAAATTTTATTCTCAATTCAATGTACCCAGTCAAATCCAGTGATTTGATTAATATTGCTGTCATTGTCCAATTCATAGTTCGGTCACTTTGGAGGATACAGGCAGTCTTTCATTATTTCATCCCACTTCATCTGCCCCTTCTTGCTACTCCAAGGTACCTGCTCATCACCTGAACACTGGTGAAGTAAACAGTGTCCAGTTGTTGAGTCATTTCTTAATTAGTTAATTGATCTGGGCCTCCTGGCTAGCAGATACTCTGCTTTGCTGGTCTGTGCTGGTGCTTCCTGCCTTGCTCACCTGTTTTCCTGGATGTGATGCTGGCCTTTACTGCTGCCAATTACCCAACAGCAAAGAGTCCTACCTTTCCCGGAAGGGAAACTCTTTTCTATTCCTTGGTGCAACCATTTGCTTATTAAGTCGTTCTGTGTTCTCTTAAAAGGACAAAAACCTTTAGGTGTTTCTCTCCACTGTATTGGAACATTTAGGGTTTGTAAAGCTGTCCTCAGGATCATCCCATAGGGCTCATTTCTTTACTATCGCAACAAAACCATACTGGATGTTAGATTTTATGAAAGATTCCAAAATGAACAATAAAATTATTTACAACCTTAATTAAAACAGTGAGAAGTCCAAAATGCCATTCTTAATTTTTCCTACCAAAATCCATGTAATGGTTTATGTGATAAGATGTGACTCCTGTGATTATGTTACATTACATGGCAAAGGGATTTGGTATATGCAGTTAAGACCACCAATCAGTTGATTTTGAGTTAATCAAAAGAGATTATACAAGTGGGCCCAACCTAGCGAGATGAACCATTTAAAAGCAAAGGGTTTTCTCTACTTTGTGGTAGAAAGGGAGGTAAGAAAAATTTGAAGCATTAGAAGGATTCAAAAGTACTGTTGTTGGCTTGAAGATGGAGGGCAGCCTGCAAGAGGGAATATGGCGGTTTACAAGCTGAGAGCAGCTCCCAGCTGACAGCCAGAAAGGAAATGGTGGCTTCATTTCTGACAACTGTAGGCAACTTAATTCTATTTCTGAAGGAGCTTAGAGGCGTATTCTTTCTCAAAGCCTCTAAAGAAAAGCCCCATTCAAGCAACACTTTGATTTTAACCTGTGACACTTTAAGACAATGTCTATAATATAAAAAATATTTTCTTCCACATCATTAATCTTTTATATTATAAATTTATATTTATTTTATGTATAATCCAAAAAAGTTGTATAGTATTTTTTAAAAATGAAGTTTTTTTCTAAACATTATCTTGAGCAGCAAAATTGAGAATTAAAATAATATTTGAAATTATAAATAAGATTTAATTTTGAAGTGGAAAGTTTAAGGATTAGTGATTTTAATCTTGGGATCTGATTTTTTGTAAATACTGAATTTGTCTGTTATGAACAATTTATGGTTTTTATTACAGTATAGCTAAGATAGAAAATTATGAAGAAAAATATTATATGTGAATCTGCCACCCAAAATAATCTTGTTACTTTACCATAAAACATGTTGGGGAAGCTACTTATTTCAATGCAATAATCTTATTTTTAATATAAGAGATTTCAATCTATCATAAATTTTCCATCTTGTTTCATTTAATATAATTTCACATTATTAAAACTTCCTAAAATATTTAATATATAGTTGTATATATGCATATATCATACTATCCACTTAAACATTTCTATATTCAGGAAATCGAATAAGGATTTTGAAGTTCAGTTAAGTTATACAGTAATACATGCTGGGTTTTGTGTTTGTTATTGTTGTGATTAATGGCTGGGGATATGAACATGATATAACATTATGCCTGGGCTAGACATTTAAGGTGTTATATTTTAAAAATGTTTTCATTTTCAGTTTCTAATATGGTTATTTATTTGATCAGATAATTATTATCATGTTTCATATACTCTTTTGTCCATCTTATGTTTAGTGCTTATCTTACATTTTGGTTTGTATGAATTATAGTAAATGTATTTGCAATAATGCTCTGAGTATCATTCCAAATTAATTTTGTGGAATCTTAAAATGTTCAAGTGGAGTTGCTTTCCAATTAAAATATGTCAATAACATTTAACATTTAAAAAATAACTATACTATTACAATTATTTAATACTCATTACATTTTACTCTCAATAGTATTCTGGCAATTTCTAGGTATTTTCAGTAAGGTGACCATTTTGAGAAATATTAAAATGTATCTTTATATTGGTTATTGTCTCCCCCCAAATTCAATATATAATTCTCAAATATGAATAGTTAATTAAGGTAGAGTTAACATTAAATCTAAATTATCCAATAAATATTTATTATTGCATGAATTTACACTGTGTGTTTCATGCATAGGTTATAAGTCCTTTTTTTACTTTTCTTTTTTTTAAGAGACAAGGTGTCACTCTGTCACCCAGGCTGGAGTTCAGTGGCAAGATCATAGCTTCCTGCAGCCTCAAAGTCCTGGACTCAAGAGATCCTCCTGCCTTGGCCTCCAGAGTGGTTGGGACTGGGACTACAGGCATGCACCACCACGCCTGGCTATTTTAGTTATTTTTTATAGAGACAGGGTTGCACTATGTTGCACAGGCTGGTCTCTAACTCCTGGGCTCAAGACATTCCCCCTCCTGGGCCTCCCAAAGTGCTGTGATTACAGACATGAGCCACTGCGCCAGGCCTATAAGCGTGTTTGAACTGTCTCCAACATTTCATATATATGACATCATTAAGACAACCCTTTTAATATTATTACTATTACTACTACTTCTACTAACTAGATTATATTAGATTTATAATAATGATAATTTATACACTATGTTCTAAGTGCTAACTTTAATAACCATACGAATGGAACAGTTTTTTTTTTTTATTTTCTATGTTATTATTTCAGAGATAGGGTTTTACCTCCACAGAAATTTTAGGTTGTAGTTAAATTCTTTTTCTGACTCTACTTAGGTAGCCTAAAAATATTTCCTTAAAGTATGCAAACATTTAAAGTCTAAACATATAGCAAAAAACTAAAAAAGAAAAAAGAAAGAAATCTGTCTTTCTGTGAATGACTTCAATGAAAGCAATACCTTTCACAATATTTTTTGCTTGAAAAATATTATAAAATTTTGATACTTTTAAATTGATAAGAATATCATATATGAAGATTTATGAATATGACACACAAAAAAGTACGCAAGCACCCTTAGCTCTCACTCCCAATGAATGACGCCTCACAAACATAGGCACTGGTGTAACTTGAATATGGTGATCAGCAACTCTCTTCTTTTTCTAATTCACATGGCAATCAGAGAACTCAGATATCAAACTCCTGAGGACAGTCCATCCCAGAAAGAACCTGTCAGGAAATTGTGCTCCCAGCTGTGCCTCTGGAAATGTCTTATTAGTGTTGAAAGCTTCGCCAGGCTGACTATCTAGGTGATATATTCTTTTATTTTTTTAAATTTATGTGAAACAATTGGGAGAAACTTTCATATCTATCTCATACAGAGTATCTATTTATAAAAAGACAATTGCTTTTTCAAAAGGAGAAAACTGAATCATTCCAGATTTGTGAAAGTGAAGTATGATATTTCTGTTTTAATGACACAAGGAGGGCCCAATTCCTTACCAAATTCATCCTCATTCACCCTAAGCATGGCAAAGCTTCAGCCATACTATTTGTCATTTTAAAAAATATTTCTCCTTCATATTAATGTGCAGTTGGATGGCATGCATTTATCATTTTTCACTGTTTATTTGATACTGACCATAGCTTCGTGTTTTTCCTGTGTTTCCTGCAAGTTGTGTTAGTAATGTCTTGATCATCTATATTCTATTTTAGAGATCTGTATTTTTCAAAAAAATTTAAATTTAAAAGAAGTCACATTTTAGAGTGATCCAAAATGTTTATTCATCCATTCATTCATTCCTTAATTTACTCATATATATGCAGCTATTTATTATAGATCATGTGCCAGCACCAAAATCACAGCAATCACCTTGCAAACATGACCCTGGCCCTTAAAGAGACAATTTTATTCATAGAAAATTAAGTTAGTGAGGCATATAGGATATAGCATCATGAAAGTTATGATGAATTAAAATACAATATGCTATGAGATCAAAAAGGGACAAGTAATCATAAAATCAAAATGATTCTAGAATATCTATTTAAAATAGGAAGTATCTATATCCGGAGTTGTTAATTCAGATAATGTTTGTTAATCAAGTCATGTGCTATTTTCATGTGCTTTTTAAAAAATACGTATGAGAGTTCTTTTGATAGAGAAGTTTTTGATTTTTCTGATAATTTTTGTTCCTTGCTGACATACTTGACTCCCAAGAAGTAGATCATTTGCTAACATATATTACTTGCTGTGCAAGGTTTTATCTACCAGAAAACTTAGTTTTAACTCATTTTCAACCCAGCATCCGCAACCCTGACATTCTATGTTTCAACAATGACAGGAGTAACTCTATTTGATGTTTTTCTCACATTATTATCAATTATCATTATACTTCTTTCCACTAGTTCTAATGTACTCACTCTGTGTTCTCAAAGGTAAATCATTTTCAGTTGAACTGTAGTTTTCAGTTGGCAGTCTGTCAAAGAATCATACTGGTGTTATTTTTAAAACTAGCACACATATTTATACAAAGTGTTTTCACATTTCAAGAATAATTTTTGCTGTCAAATGGCATTTTTGTAAAGAAAATTCTACATTTTCATATACAAGTAATGATAAGTTTAAAATACCTAAATGTTAATTAGAATATTGTTAGAAAATCAAGAAATAGGTACCTTGTCATAAGGAAAACACTTTTCTAATTTCACTCCGTTCTGTATTATATAGCTTGATAACTCCATAAAATGAAAAAAATACTGCTCGTTCTTTAAAATATGTAGTATTGACATGTAAGGATACATTTTGTTTTTATTGTGATCATATATACATGTGCATAACATACAAAAGAAGATACACACATAGCGTTTTTGTTAAGAGAGTTTTTGTGGTGTGTTATAAAACGTGTTTCAGTACTTGAAATATCCCTCCCAGCAGTCCTAGCCTGCAGGAGTACCAGAATAATCTGGAAAAAGGTAACAACAAAAGGAATTTATAGAAACTCGGGGAATTTCTTATCTTACTTAAGAGAAAAAGCTCTCTGGAGAGAGTAACTTGATATCTAAAACTTTTCCCATTTGAGTACAAATCACATAAAGCACATTTATCCAAATTATCCTGTTTGGAATTCTTTCAATACTTATGTCTTTGAATTCTAATAACCTGTGTGATTTTCATAGCAAATAGACTATATTGTTTAAAATGATAGTTTATTTAATATTTATATGACAGAATTTTTAGTTCTTTATTATAGACATAGAGGCTGTATGCAAGAAGAATGTTAGGGATTAGTTTGAAACTGTTAAAATAGTTCTCTATTACATGGTCTCAAAATTGAAGGCATGCATGGACCCGTCTCTACTAAAGATAGAAAAATTAGCCAGGTGTCTTGTGTGTGCCTGTAGTCCCAGCTACTTGGGAGGCTGAGGTGGGAGGATTGCTTAAGCCCAACAGTTTGAATTTGGTGTATATTAGGCTGATGCCAAGGCACTGTAGCCCTGGCAACAGAGCTAGACTCTGTCTTAAAAAAAAAAAAAAGAAAGAAAAGAAAAAGAAATAAAAAATATACTCATTGGAAAGGAAAATAAAAGGATCTTTGTTCACAGATGACATGATAATCTATTTGTAAATGCAAAATAATTCACTAAAAGTGTCCTAGAACTAGTAAATGATTATAGCAAAGTTGCAGGATACAAGGTTAAATACAAAAGACAATACATTTGCTATATACCAGAGATGAATAAATGAAATTTGAAATTAAAAACACAATTTATAGTAGCACCCCTAAAAATGAAATACTTAGGTATCTAACAAAATATGTACAAATTCTATATGAGGAAAACTATCAAGCTCTTATGAAAGAAATCAAAGAACTAAAGAAATAAATGGAGAAATATTCCATGTTCATGGTTAAGAAGCTTCAATATTGCCAAGACGTCAATTTTTCCCAACAGGACCTATATATTCAATGCAATCCCAATCAAAACCACAGAAAGTGATCACAGAAAGTGGGTATTGACAAAGTAATTCTAAAGTTTATATGGAAAGGCAAAAGACCAAAATGGCCAACACAATATTGAAACAGAACAAAGTTAGAGGATTGAGAGTAACTGACTTCAAGACTTACTATAAAATTACAATCATCAAGACAATGTGGTATGGATAAAAGAATATATAAATAGTTTAATGAAACAGGATATGGATCCCAGAAATATACCCACATAAATATAGTCAACCGATTTTTGACAAAGATGCTAGTGCAATACAACAGAGAAAAGATAATCTTTTCAACAAATATTGCTAGAACTACTGGACATACACACAAGCAATGAATCTACACACATATCTTACATCTTTCACAAAAATCAATTTAAAATGGATTATATACTTAAACATAAAGCACAAAACCATAAAACTCCTAGAAGATAACAAGGGAGAAAACCTAAATGATCTTGAGTATGGTGATAACTTTTAGATATAGCACTAAAGGCATGATCCATGAAAGAAAGAATTTTTACCTAGACTTCACCAAAATTATAAACTTTTGCTCTGTGAAAGACATTGTGTAAACAGGGAGAAGACATGCCATAAACTGGAAGAAAACATTTACAAAGAACATATCTGAAAAGGATTCTTATCCAAAACATACAAAGAACACTTGAAACTCAACAATAACAAAGTGGACAATCTTATTGTAAAAATGGGCGGAAAACCTTAACAGACAGTTCACTGAAGAGGATATAAAGATGGCAAGTAATCATATGAAAAGATGCTCAATATCATATGTTGTTATAAAATTGCAAATTTTAACAATAAGATACCATTACACACCTATAAGAATAGCCAAAGTCCACAACTCTGACAACACCAAATTCTGGCAAAGATTTAGAGCAACAGGAGCACTCATTCATTGCTGGTGGGAATGTAAAATGGGACAGACACTTTGCAAGACAGTTTGGAAGATATTTCTTACAAATTAACACATTCTTGTTATACAATCCAGCAATTGGGTCCCTTGGTATTTACCCAAATCAATTAAAACTTAGGTCCACCCAAAACCCCACACACAATTGTTTATAGAAGTTTTATTTACAATTGCCCAAACTTGGAAGCAAACAGATGTCCTTCAGTAGGTTAATGGATAAACAAACTGTGGTACATCCAGACAATGGAATATTATCCAGCACTGTCTTAGTTTGTCTTTCTTGTTCGAATAGACTATCAAAAACTGGGTAATTTATAAAGAATAGAAATTTATTCTCAAGTTCTGCAGACTGTAAATACAAGATCAAGGTGCCAGCATCTGTTGTCTTGTGAGGGCCTTCTTGCTGCTTCCTCACACTGCAGAAGAGCAAAAGAACACACTAGAAAGCTAGCCAAGCACTGTGTCGTGAAACTTCTTTCATAAGGACCTTAATCCCACTCATAAGGAAGAAGTCCTCATGACCTAATCACCTCTTAAAGGCCCCACTTTTTAATACTGTCACATTGTTACCACCTAAATTTTGGAAGGGAAGCATTCAAACCATAGCAATCACTAAAATGAAATGCACTATCAAACTATGAAAACACATGGAGGAATCTTAAATGCATACTGTTAAGTGAAAGAAGACAATCTGCAAAGTCATCTATATCTGTGTGATCTCAATTATGTGACATTCTGGAAAAGGAAAAACTGTGGAGACAGTAAATAATCTGTTATGTTACTACCATGGTAGATACATATCATTATACATTTGTTCCAACCAATTGAATGTAAATCAAGATGAACCCTCATGTAAACTATGGGTTTTGGGTGATAATAGTCTGTCAATATAGGTTAATCAATTGTAGTAGTAAATGTACCACTTTTATACAGGATTTTGATAGTGAAGGAAGCTATGCATATATGATGCAGGGGGCATGGGGAAAATACCTGTACCTTTTCATTCAATTTTGTGTGAACTTAAAGCTACTGTAAATATAAATTCATATATATAAATATTTTTAGATTAAATTAATAGGCTATCAGAGATCACACATTTTTACCTATCTCATTTAAACTATATTATAACCTTTTTATATAATTAATTATTAATGTTACTTTATTTAAAAGAAAACTTAAGCATATTAATTCAATATTTCAAGGAAAAAATATCTAGTAAGTGACAGGTTACAAATTGAACTCAAATTTTAAGAATCACATTTCATCCCTCAAGGAATTAATTCATTGTGTCAAGGATGGCAGGCCATGATGAATTTACAAGAGATATTAAACATTAAATATTCTACTTCTGCCAGTTGCTAAATGAATGACTCATTCCCCTTTGAGCCTCCACACTTGATAAGACCAGATGTTCTCATTGCTATCCTCTGTCTTCATTCCTGACCTACAAATTTTATTCCAAGAGTCTCCTCCCTTGGGCTTGCTTCTCCAAACGTTGTCCACACTCCATACTCATTCCTCATACACACAGGTAACTCTTAAAGCCCTATGCTCATCCATCTTAAGAAACTAACTTCTACTGTGCTTTAGTAGCAACTTTGAAATTTTTGGCAGCTTTTTCTCAAAGAAGAAAAAAAAAATAGAAGAAAACTTTATAAGGAATTCTCTTCATGTCCTGTCAATTTTCTAATACCCCAAAGCAGGTAGGCAGCAGAAGACTTTTTATTACCACCAATAAAAATGTAATATACACTTTTTAAAGGTACTCCTTTTTTTATATTGTCATCCCTTTTATAACCCAGAATAATGAAAGAACTAGTTAGTCTATTTACTATTGAGTCATTTTAGAACACGTGAATGTAGCATATCAAAAATGGCTACAAGTTTTGGCACTTGTCTCACAGGGGAGCTGCCGTGTGGATGCTTTCACTTAAGAAATGTGGCTGAAGTGGTTCTATCTCAGTTCTGAGCTTAGTCTGTAGGAGGACTAGTAGGTTTCAATATGGCCTCTTGGAGCCCTGAATATTCATGTAAGAAGATCAACTACCTTGTGGTAGTGATTTGTGCAGAGGTTCTGAGACTACATGAAGTAGGAGAGAGGCCCAAGTGAGCCTAGGCTTACAGCCATTCATGCTCATCCAGGTATATGAATGAGGCTGTCTAGAATCCACCAAACCAGACAAGGCACTAATGAATGCCTCTGATGAACCACAATCCAGGATACATTGAGCAGAAAACTCACTCTTCAAAGCTCTAGTCTGATTCCTGACTCACTAAACCATAATATAATAAAATATTAATAGCTGTTTTAAGCCACTAATTCTTGGTAATACCTTCTTATTTAGCAATAGATAATGGAAATAAAATGTATGCCTGAATATTCATACCAAGTTTACTATTTTGTTAAGACCCCATGAGGCTTTCCTACTATAAAAGCCCATAATCCCATGTCAATGAGCTGGTGGGGCAGAGGTCAGATATAGATTCTGTTTGTTAGTAATTTATGACTATTCTGAGCATGCATGGAAGATGTGGGGAGATAACCACAGTGTGGAACACTGATTTCACTGATTCCATTTTGTGATAGACTAAAGCAAAAACAAAACCTACCATCTGAAATGCTGTACCATGGTAGTATACTATAGCCCTAGGAATTAGCATTATCTCACAAAGTAGTAATAGTATTTCTCTAAAAGCAGGACTAATTCATTTTCCTAAGGACCTAATCACCAAGCAACATGGCCATATATATCTTTAGGGACATATTTATAGTTACATATTTGTAACCACATTGCAGAATCCTTGTCTGCCAGGCATTTACCTCCCTTCATCCCTCAAATTCACATGCGAATGCACTAAATTGTTAGAACTTAATTGACATCAATGATTGTAGCTGAATGGAATATGGGACGTATCATTTTAGCTGTATATTTTTCCATATAAAAGAGGAAGTGAAATGAAAGTTGAGAAAGCCAATTTGGATATCCATCACAAAAGGATATTTGGACATTTAACCCTGGTAGCTAGTCCAGTGCTAAGAAAAAATTCGCTAAAACCTTTGGTCTTTAATTTTTAATTACCTTCCATTCCTGAAAACTAGACTATGGCATTTTCTTATTTTAACACATCTCCATCTTTCAAGTCTTTCTTGGTGGCTTTGATCTCTGCAATCCCTAAAAAGATTCCCTTCATTATCAACAGAATATATTCACATATCTTTAGAATGTACTTCAAAATTCAGGAACAGTTGAAATCAACCAAGTCTTCTACTGTCTTTTTCTTCTTCTGTCATTGGAACAGCTCTCAATATTAAAACATTGTCACTCTTTTAATATAATTGTTGCCCAATTATCTAAACAGAAATTTTCACTCCAGCATTCCACAGTATTTTCAATTTATAGAGTTCTACACTTATTGACCACTCTATTTTGCTGTCATTTGTCTTAAATTTTAAGGATACAAAACTGAATCTGAAACTGACCTTACTCTCATGGAACACACAGTTGTCTAATCACTTGTTATTATATATTTAAAAGAAATATATCTTTTTCCATTTGTCTCTTTTTTTTCCAATTTTATTTTATTTTTTTAATTTTTTTTATTTCAGCATATTATGGGGGTACAAATGTTTATGTTATGTATATTGCCCTTGCCCCACCTGAGACAGAGCTTCCAGAGTGTCCATCCCCCTGATGGTGTGCACGGCATCCATTACTTATGTATATACCCATCCCCTCCTTCCCCCCCCATCTGCCCGACACCTGATGAATGTTATTACTATATGTGCACTTAAGTGTTGATTTGTCTCTTTCAAATGCTTTTGAAAGCTGAAATAATTGTTTCACCTATCTTAAAGTATTTGATTCCTCTCTTTCAAACAAAGATTTCTAAGACCAAGAATTCATCGTGATTTCTCAAATACCAGGCTGAATGTAGTGATTTGCATTTCAACCTGTTGTGGAATAGGGATATCTGTATAAAGTTTAATGGATATATTTTATAAGAAATTGTATTGGTATATAGTTAGAAATATTGAGTGCTAATGAAATTGTTATTATCTATCTTTGTCAAATTGGCCAGGAATCTTAACCATTATAAATCTCAGTTTCTTTGAAAGTGAAATAATATACTTTGATTAGCATAACTAGATGAACTTTTCAGGTTCCTTCTAATTCTAAATTAAAATATATATGTATACATATAAATCTCTGCAATGTCGCTGTATTTTAAGCCAAAGATTCAGCAGTTTTAAATGTTTGTTTTAGATTTTATGCTTCATCTTGTAACAAATCTGAAGGGAAGGATGAAAGAATGTTTATTCTATTCATGAACATCATAATTCAGCTTCTTGAATGTTTATATGCTTAATTTCATCAATCAGACATTTAAAATGAAATGAAAGCCAACCCTCCAGAAAATTTTACTTCCCAGGTGGTCTTAGGATGTAATGTCCTGGAAGTAATATAAATTACTGATTTAAAAGCCATTGAATAGGACAATATCTTTTACATACAACACTAAAATTAACCAATTTCTTCCTGATATAAATTTAAAATGTGATATATATGATTAAATTTAAAGATATAATATTAAATATGGAAAGAAAATTTAAATGTCAATGAACATCCTGAATTATAATCTATATAAAATCATAACAAAAGGTGAAAACATTTTAAAACAAATAATTTTTTAAAGATTTCATATATACCTCTAGTTATAGAAGGGTAGGGAAATAATTAAGTTTTGGGGTTTCTGTGGTAATCTTTTCTAGCAAAAGAGAAAGAGGAAATTTCAATATAAACAAAAAGTTATATAAGCAGGAGTCAGTTTTGATATTGAGAATAATAATAAATACAAATAGGTTCCTATTTTACTCAAGTGGAAAACAAAAAACATTTTGCTTACCTTACAAAAAGGTTTAAAAACATTATGTTTTTACCAAAAAGTTTTATTGCATTTATTTACTTTTATAACTTTTTATTACATCACAACCAAAAATAGTTGAAAAAGAGACTCAATTATATAAAACATGAGCATAAAAGCCCTTAGTGATTAGAATGAACCAGACCAGAAATCATTCTCAGAAATTAGAAGTCTTTGTAGTTGTCAGATAGAATAAACACAATTCCTGATGGAGTGGGTAAGTGAGAGCAGCTACCTTTTGTTCATTACATTACCAGAGGATTCCCAATGAATGACAATTGTTGCAATCATGAACCTGCATTGTTATTAAGAAAAATGAAGAATGACTTATGAAGCTCTTAGCAGTAATGATGCTTGTCCCAGCAGATGAGAGAAAAAGCTAAGCAGTTGCAAACTGTTCTGTTCGATGAGGAGGGTTATGATTAAAGAAGGAACACATCAGGGCTTTTATGGACCTGATAGGGGGATTACTTGAACTATAGAAAATAATGAATGTTAACCATCATAATATCTCTACTAGGTTTATTGAGACTTAGGGGGGTTACTAAAATTGTTCCTCACACAGTCCATTTCAAGTTAAATAATATTCTGAATTGAATTTTACTTTTTGAATTAAAAAAAACTAAACTACAAGTGGTAACAAGATGTGAATTGAAAAATATGAATGAAAATGATGATCTCTTGAAATGTGATCATAGCATAGCTATGTGTTATGCTATAATCCTCAAATTATAGCAGTTAAATATCAAATTAACCAGTTAAATATCAAATATGAAATAATATACATATGTGTAGGAGTACTGACATTCTGATTTAGGCAACAAAAATAATCCTGAAACTATTTTTCTAAATGTATTTACAGAAAGTGTAGTAAATTCAAGATTCTCACAGTCAAACAATGAATTTGAGAGTTCTCAAACTTTATATATATTTGTATGCATGTATATACAAAATATATATAACATACATATTTTATATATATATTTACATTAGAGTATCAGGCAAATTTAAGTAGTTCTTGAGCTGTTAAATTCAAACATCACTCCAATAATTCTTATAATCATGGCACAAATCTGCTAAAGGAAGAGGACTTGCATGGACTTGTAATGATATTATGGAATGAAATAGGATTTGAGAGAACTTTCTTTTATTTGTTTTAAGAAAATTTACTTAGGTAGAGAGCAAGAGGTAATGGGAAAAAGGTCACTTTTAGAAATAAGCAGTTTCAATGCAGATTCTACCACTTGCAGGCTATTTTGTCATGTGTAAGTGATTAAACCTCTCTAAGCTACAGCTCCATATCTCTAAACTATGATTGTTTTCTTAAAATATCTAGGATAGTGCCTAACTCACAATTTGCAGTCAATAAATTAATGTTTTTATTATTTTAATTGGATTTCCCACCAATAATTTTATTACTTTATGGCTTATTGCTAATGCTAAATTTGAAAAGTAATGTCTATCACATGGCGTGGGCGGTAATCAATGGGCTAGGTAATTAAGTTCACATTTTTTAATACAAAAGGTGAATCTGCTTAATCAGAAACTACAAAAGAAGTAGGATAGTGTGATATCATATCCTAAACTAAATCCAGTTTCTAGATTTATATGAATTAAATCTTTTTATGTTTACATTGCACATCTTAAGTACACTTCCTAAAATGAATCCTGACCTGCTTTATTCTACTGATATCACTATAGATTTCTGTATGCAAAATATGTGATATATGAAAGTTAAATGACATTATAGATTTGAGATTATATAAATTAGAAAAAAATTTAATCTTTAAAATAAAACATTTTGTGTTTTTATTGCATGTAATTTTTAAAAGTATATATTTCATTATTATGGGTACATAATAATTGTTTGTGTTTGTAGGGTACATGTGACATTTTGATATAAGCATACAATGTGTATTAATCAAATCAGAGTGATTGGGATATATATCACTTCAAGCATTTATCATTTCTTTGTGTTAGTTATTTTAAAGTATAACATAACTTATTGACTATATCACTTTGTTGTGCTATCAAATATTCATTCTATTAACTATCTAATTATATTTTTATTACATGTGATTTTTGAGAACTATTTAATGATTGCCATTAATGATTACCAGAATGAGAAGCCACTTTTTCTGAATCTATTTTAATTTTTAGTTTTGTTGCCTTATTAGGGTGCTCTTATCATAATATAATATTTAGTTCTTTGGTAAAATATTTCCTTATTATACAGAAGTAATAAATTATGCATTAAGAAAGCAACTGTAGCTTCTTTCTCTATATTATATAGTGCTATTAAATTAACTACAAAGTAGATTCTCTTTTTTAAAATATGCTTAAATATCACCATTACATATGTCTGCTTTTATGTTCATTAAAAATATAGTTATTTAAAACTATTTTTCTGTACTGCTTTATCAAAAATAATTTGTTTTACAAGGATACTAGCCATAATATATTACTGAACATAAATGTTGGTGGTTGTAATGGTTCACAAGGTAGAGAAATTGTGCTATTAAATACCATTTGACTTTATAATTTCACCTGGGGTTAACCGACTCTGTAATTATATTTATAGTATTTCAATATTGATTTTTCCACATATATTACAATGGATTATTCCTATAGTACTAGGTAAGAAGGAAAAAAAAAATCTCTGAATTCTGCCAGAGGCACATATTTCATTACCAAAGAATGATCTGAAGACATTGCTAGCATTTATTCAAAGCATATGCCACATGGTTTAAATTAGGATGTATTTGAAAAAAACACCTACCTACTGATATTTCACACACCACTACTAGCCCGTATTCCATACACACTAACAGTTTTCGCTACAATATGCACTGGCCATGAGGAACAAAATTATCATTAATGAGCAAATGTGAAGAACCATTATTATAAAGAACATAAGCATGTTCTTTGTTTTTCATTAGAGAGGAAAAATAATTGTAATAACCACTGCCCAAGTTTAGCTCATGGAGTTCCTGTGGCTAGTTTGGGTCTGTCAGTTCTCTCTGGTCTCATGCAAATAGTTGAAGCAATAATAATGAGAAAATATATATTGTTCTCTTGATTTCATCATTGAATTTTAAATGAGAGCTAAAGCATCTTTTATTCAATGGAATTTTTATGTTATTGGGAAAAATATGAGATTGCTGGAAAGTTTATCCATCAATGGATGTTTATGTCATTTAAGTAAAAATATATCTAGCAAGCCAAAGTCACAAATTTGTTAATCCTCATTCAATATAAAATGCATTTAAATGTAATGTTAATTTGAAAGAATTTGAAAATGGAAGCTATATATAAGAAATAGTTTTAACAAAGTCTTTATGTACAGGATGGAGTTCAAGGAAGAAAAATATATGGGGCCAGATCCTCTCTAAATTATGACATACAAACTAAGATAAATGTTATCTTAATCTTTCACCCCATTGCTAGATACATTTCATGTTTTATTCATTTCTCCAATGACACCATAAGAACATCATGAGAAACTGATTATGTTTTTCATTTTCTAATTTTGAGACAACCAGCAATGTACATCCTCATACAAATGATTCTAATATAATCCTTGTGCCTTCAATGAGCACTACACTGAAATTGACTTCATCATTAGCTCCAACAGTTCAGAATCTTCATATTACATTGGTTATGTGACTTTTCAAAAAATCCTAAATCTTTAATATTAAGTTGACATAAGTGAAAGCATGAATTTTTCATTGAAACAACATGAATGAATTTGACTTTTATTTTCTTCTTAAGAAATATGAGAAGAAATTCTATATCATAGTTTCTAATACTTAACTAAAAAAGATTCAAATTTCTGAATATATATGCATACACAACTTATATATTTGAGATTAAAATTACTTGAAATGTAAACTCCATACGATGGTATTACCAACATTGGAAAAGAAATGTTCAAGTTAATTTATAGCATACTTTATGTTACATTATCTGTTGTAGTCATTCTGTGTGTTAAAAAAGGATTTCAGTGTTGTAGCTTTCTCTTTTACAGTTAATTCTCTTTTCATGTTCTGGCTATTTTTTCTTTTAATGGGGCAAGTTAAGAAAAGGTATTTTTTAAATATTTTCCTGTTTACTTTATTTCTAAAGGATTTTCTCTATTTATTGTCAATATGATATCCTTTATGCCTGCTGAGAATTTTTCTTTGAGAATCTAATATGTCAAATCCAATTTACGTCAACACTTGCCGAATGATATCCTTATACGGTTTCAATGATAATAAAGTGTTCATCAAAAAAAGTGGTAACAAGGAATGGGGTGACCATTTATAATCCTTTTCAGGTGTATTTGTTGACCTTAGCGACTCAGAGCAGGTCCAAATCACAATTCCTGACAGCTGGGACTTTTGGGCAGCTTTCCGAAATGTCAAATACAAGAAAGCTATAGTTTTGAGATTCATTTGTATTTTCCTTCAAGAATGAGGTCACATTCTAAATCAAAATAAACATACTGAGTTTCAGTGAATTTCCCCAACAGAAATTTAAAAATATATATATCTAAATACAGCTATATTCATAAATACTGAGATGCTGATTGCTGATAAAAGTTCATAAGCATTGTAGAAAATTGTGAAAAGCACATTTAAAATATTTATAATTGTGCTCAAATCTTAAAAATGTTTCATGGCTGCTCTTTAGTTGTATCAATGTGGATGGTCTTATTTGATTTTGAAGAATAAAGAAAAAATATGAATATAAAGAGGTAGTCAACATGGTGGGTCAGGTTTGGCAAGAATCTGACTGACTAACCAATATGACAAATCACACCTGAATCTCTTCAACAAGGAGTCCCATTTTCATGCAGCTAGTTCCAATTAAATGACATTTTTTATTTATGTAGAATGTGTAAGAAGGTTTAGATACCTTTCTTTGTTCAAGGCCACTTATCATTTAGAAACAGAATTGGAATGCTTTGATACACCAAGGCAGGATTAGTCTTTCTGCTGTTTGCATGTAAAGATAGACATGATCACTTATTCTATGATAAAGGACTGACAGCACAAAGCTTTGCTAAGCAACCTGCAGTCTTTAGGGGATGAATGCATGCTAAGATTTGCAGGAAAAGAAAAGCGGTAGCTGTCAATATAACTCAAAAGGAAAAGGGGGGTTAATAAAAGCATTAAATGACAGAAATTATTGAAATGTATGTTTGCGTAATGAATTTAACATTTTAAATATATGCCTAGTAAAAATTTTAAACAGATTTTGGCATGATGAATTCCTCCCTCAAATACAGGAAATCTTTTGTATGTATTTCATTTATAATTGGTTCTACACATGCCAAAATGGCTGTTCAAAAAATAATATAAAATACACACATTATATTATTTGTTTTTGTTATCATTAGTGATTCAATTAGGATAATTTCAATAGACAGTTGGATAAAAATATATGCAGATATATACACAGTTATTGTTATATAGATAACTAAGTAAATTAATCAAAAATTCAAACCCAGATACATCATTTAAATGACCATTAGTTTCAATTGGATTGCCTTGTAATGCTAAATAGTTCATTATATATATATATATATATATATATATATATATATATCTCTTATGACTGAAAATAGATTTGTTGGAAAGCTAATTTATATATACATTTATGACATCCTATAGCCTTGTATATAAATAGTTCAAAGGGACTATCTTCACATTGTGAGTAGAAAACCCACAAGCATAAAGTAGAGATTTCATGATTTCAACACAAGTGATAAGTGAGGTCCCATTACTAACTGTATCATCATCAGGTAATATCAGTTCCTCTAGAAATCCTAAGTATTAGCCATCCCTAAATATTTTTACATAAGGTATTTTCATGTAAGACATAAGGGTCATGAGAGAGGAGGTTAGAAATGAAGCAGTCATTAAATATAAATCATAGCTGTTGAAATATCCACCTCTGTAGCTGATATTAAAGCCTAAATTGGAAATTATAGCTTCATTCTATAGACATCTATCCCATGTTTTCTTTAAGCTTTCCGCCAGCAACCCAGCTAGACTGAGCTCTTGGAGAGTTGACATGAACTTTTATTCTTATAAGATGTGAATCTTTTGTGATCTTGCCATTAACTGATCGATATAGTTTTTCATTGATCAATAATAAAGTGTAAGGGAGCACTAAGAGACATCTCATTGAATCACCTGAATTCCAGACAGTCCTCCTTGTCCCTGTTAAGTGGCAGGAACCAATTCTTCCCTCCTAATTAAACTCCATTACCCTCTTAGTTAAGTGGCTAGAGGCCAGTCTCAATTCCATTTCATGTGAACCTGTGTCTTCCTCTTGGATGCTTTCATCCCTTGGTAACTTGGTTTTCTAATTCCTCCTAAAGACAGGAGGTAAAACATGTTCAGTGTGCTATTTAATATTAAAGTCATAGTCATAGAAGGGCTTTTCTCAGTTCTCACTAGGGTCCTCAGGGCCATGCCTTCTGTCTCTGGGAGAGAGGGAATCATATATTGGCCACTAGTTTAAAATATATACCATGTGAGATAGATTGTTTCATTCATAGGATTTTATCTTCCGGTTGGTACCATAATTTAGCCTTCAATAGGCCATTCCATTTTTCTTTCTTTTTCTATCTAATCACTGCTTCTGGTTCATTGGGAACACATTAAGATAAGTAAATTCAATGGGCAAAATCCCACGGTTGCATTTCTTTTTAAAAATAGCTCTATTGAGTTATGATTGGTATACAATAAATTGCATGTTTAAGCTGCACATTTTGATAAGTTTTATTTATGCAAACACCCATGAAACTAACACCACAATCAAGATAGTAAATATGTCCAATCACCACCCTTAGGCAATCACTAATATGATCTTTCAAATGTTGTCTATTTTTTTTGTTTATGTATTTCAGGATGGAGGATAAATCTGGTCTTTGTTGCCCAATCTTGTTCAGAAGTGGAAGTTCTGCATTTTGTTAGCTGTCAAATGTTATGTCCTGAGCAGACACAATATTGATGGGACAACATGGCAGTAAAGTTTGTTGCAAATCCATAACTAGCAATACTAGTAGAAGTGCTATAGTCAGGAAGGTAGATCTATACCCAGAATATGCATCTATTATTATGAGAAAAAATCACTATCCACTCCAAGATAGAAAGGATTTAATCGACCTACCACTAGGTAGACAGGTGGCCACTCCATTGTAGTTATATCATATCAGAATTACAGCATTGACCTCTAATATTTGCAGGTTTTATACTAAGCAAAGTATTATGGAGATGAAGTTTAGAAATAAGTCTACATATTAGAGCTCATGATGTTTCACTATAGTTGCCCCTGAAAGGCATATTCATTGGACATATATAACATTACATAATGTGCCCATTCAGAGAGTATCAACAGCATACCTATTTCCTAAGATCTTTTTTCCACATTAATATTCACATTTTATCTTTTTTCTGACTCTTGGTTGAGCTGTCCAACTTATTAGTCACTATCCAGGATCCATACCTGGGTATATACATATCTTGGGTCATCTTTACTTTTGCACAAAGTAGACAAGATATTTTAATCAAATATCTGCTTATTGGAAGGATTTTCCATCACTAAAGTCATTCAGAGCAATCTAAATCACATTATAGTGCAGCAGTCATACATATTCAGTTGGACTTGGAATATAAAGAAGATCTATCTGTAAACAAGGACAGGCCATAAGAAACTTCCCAAGAGACCATACATATGGATTGAGAGAAAGAGGTAACAAGTAATTAGAGCAGGTACCACAGAGGTCTGAACCACCTGGTTATATGAATTACTTGTACTCTCAGGTCCTACATTAGCAAAGTCATGTTTAAGGTAGAATATATGCTATATATTAATATATTTGACTTTAAATTTAAGTGCTTCTATGCATATATAATATCACAGTTTAGTGTGTTCTACATCATGTTTATGAGGAGTGATTAGAAATTCACAGTTACTTGGTGTCTCCTGGTCAGATGAGTTTAGCTTCTTTCTACCAGGGCTCATTATCAAGCTAAAATCAGGCATTCTTCCAAAACCTTATTGATCTGTGCTGTGATTCTCCAAATGTAGCTAACCAGAGACTCCATTCAGAATTTATCAGTGCTACAGAGACTTCTAATATCATTTGATGTGATGGATCACAAAGAAGGACAGCTTGCACCACAGCTTGAACCTGATGTAGAGAGCAGTTTTACTCCAAGACCCCCTCAAAATTGGCAGCCTTATGGGTTACCTGATAAATGAGTTAGACAGCATAGCCAAATGTAGTATATATTTCCTCCAAAATCCAAGAATTTTTGCAGTTTTTTCATTGTAGATGGTGCAAGGACTCTCTTATCTAAAAAGGACACCCCATCAACCCTTTGAATCCAGGCATCTTAGCTAATCAATTCCCTTTTCAATGGCACTATGCCAAAGGGGAAAACAAATGGCATAGCCCTGT